>NC_050178.1:30838719-31026219 GCF_008315115.2 Sander lucioperca
TAATTTAAAATGTACAGTATGTGTAGGGGAAAAGGGAACTTTTTTTTTTTAAAGCAGGAATTGGTCATAAACTTTATTTACAGTGCGACATACAGTAGCAGTCAAAAGTTTGGACACTTTCTCATTCATTTGAAGAAAAAAAAAAAAAAAAAAACTTGAGTGGTACTGTAGGAATGCACCCTATAATGTATAATAAGGGCTACGGTACCTAAACTAACAAATACATATGTAAACACTCTTAAAGTCTTAATGGCAGTTCTTTCACCTTATTAGTTCTCCATCCAGTTGCATCTGTAATTTCTTTCTTTTTCTCAGACAATCTTTCTCTGGAGGATGTTGAGTCATTGCTCCGCTCAGCCTGGTTGGCCCTTCAGCACTTCCCCTCACCCACCATCTACACGACCCTCTCTCTTCTGGCCTTGACCACGGGACAGCAGGACCCCATAACTACAGCAATGTTGCATGCCCAGTCCTTGGGCATCACAAGTCGTCATCGCACAATCAGACATTTAGCCAGCTGTCTCAAGTAAGCCTATGTGTTGTATGTATAGGGTCAAGTCATGATTTCCCTCTTACAACACTGGTCTTTTTACCAAATACAATACATTTTTGGCATCTTTTGATGACATGCTCAACATTGTTTTACATTGCCGGTATTACAAATAGTTTAATTTGTGTTGCTTTGATGTGTCATGCGAACAGAAAGCTGAGTAAGGCATCCAATGAGCTAGCAGACAAGATGGATGCTCTGACTCTAGATGAGCTCAGTCCAAACGAGTCCAAGAACTGTGCTGAACAGAGGCTGTTGCAGTTGGAGAACATCTTCTCCTTTCCAACTGCTGACTCCTCTACTTTCCCCCAGAGCCACTGTCAGGAGTTTATCCAACAAATTCAACACCTTCCCTCAGGTAAAATATGAAATACGGTCTTGATTTTGGTAGCAAAGTGGGTAAATTTTCGTGTATGATTCCATCAAAGTGTGGTTTGCACATGTCAGTAATGCATTATGAGAGGTTATAGCACAGTTTTGGAAACTGGTAATTCAGTGGATTTTGATCTTGAGCAAGCTTTGATTGTTTGTCAAACTTCTAGTATAATTTCCCCACTGGGCCTCAGTAAAGGTGTATCTTATGTCATTCCTTTTGCTACTTTAACTATACTTAGTGGGGCCTGATTCAGTGAGTGTGCACTTTTATGTCTTGTCCATAACCTGATTTAATAGAGATTTCTGGATGCTTTCATTTTTGATAAGCAAAGGCAGAATGTGAACTACATTATGCTTATGTAATATCCTTTCTCTCTTTGCATCCCACTCTCCTGCGCAGGGGTGACCGTGTGTGTGATGTCTATTCTTGGAGTAAAACCTTGGGAGATGGGTGACAGCATCATACTGTCACGTCTTGAGAAGGGATCTGCCCCTGTCACTGTTCACATCGCCACCTCTAAACAACCGGTGAGGATGGTAAATGATGGTATGAGCAGAATGGTAGCCACAATCTGAAACCAGACAATTTGGTGACACAAGTGACTTTAAAGTATTGTCATGTAGGATAGCCATACCCCACATCCATCCAAAATGGTGAGCACAGTGACTGCTTTCTTTGGGTCAATGAGTAATTACTGTATGTCACAAATACTCTTAGGTGGAAGATTTTTTTTTTTTTTTTTTTTTTTTTAATAGTTTGACTTTTCTAATTTCCCTGTGGTTCATTACTTACATCCCAGATTATAACTTTGCCTCGGTCTTTGTGTTATGCAGCACCCCATCAGTTGGCTGGTGCAGGAGATGGATAGTATTCAGGTGGAGCAGAAGGTTGTAAGCTGTGTGTCTGAGAAGGCCAAGTGGTGGGACGGTCGCAGGGCGCTTGACTCTCGAGTTGAGGTAAGTGGTGAAGAGCGAGGGTTCTGCTGGGGAGTCTCAGAAGGCTTCATTCACAATCCCTGCTTTATTCACTTTGTTTCACATAATGTTATACACTTCCACTCAGACATGTAGACCAAGAAAACAGGACACGGAAACAAAATTCATTTGTCTAAATAAACCTTTCTTTCAGCGGCTGTTGAAGGAGATGGAGGGATTGTTGGGATGCTGGAGCAGCTTTCTTCTACCGCTTTCATTGGATCCTGAGCTCTCCAAACAGGCCCAGCACCTTTGCAAGTCCTTGTCTGCAAAGGGAGTGACAGTCAGTGAGGAAATGTTGAAGGTGAGTGTTGTTGTTTTTTAGCTCCATAGACCTTTAGCAGCAGCATCTGACCTTTCATTCTGTCTTGGTCTCAAAAATGGCTGGCAAAGGACCAGCAATGCAACAACCAATATCACTTCTGACTTGTTGTGTTTCAGGCTTTGCTGTCTGCCTCTCCTGTGCTCTCCCAAGAAGCCCTTAAGAGATTTGCAATGGGAGTTTCTCCACAGTGGGACAAAAAGTGTGACCAGCTTCTCCATACAGCTGTGTCCCGGCTCGCTGACAGAGAAGAGCCCCGTGGTCATGTGGTTCTCATCCTGGACAAGGTTAGTTTATCATCTATTAAATACAGAATTTTCCTATAGTCTGATTTGTACATAGAGGGGCTTTGGTCCAAAATGACCTTTTGTGGTAGGATAATGCTAAAATGTAGAGGTATTGCCTTGTGTCCTGTTTCTTTGCAGTACCTTCAGAAGCTGCCGTGGGAGAGCATCTCCATCTTAAGGTCTCATTCTGTCAGCCGGATGCCTTCTCTGCACTCACTAATTGGACTATGCATTCAGAAAGAGGTAAGATTAAGGTCTATTACTGTGCCAATATGGCATGTGGCGCAGATGTTATTTACTTCCTGATAGTTAAGGTCAGTGGTGGTTATAAATATTGTTATTTAAATCTTCCCTTTTAGACAGACTCTCAGTCCATCCTGAAGCAAGGTGTGAATACAAGGCAGGTGTTTTATGTGCTGGACGCTGATGCCAATTTAGGAAACTCTCAAGACCGATTCAAGGAATGGTTTAGCAGGTGATACCAATACTTATTGAATGCATTTCATTTGTCTGTATGTCTTTCTGTCACCGGTCTCTTTTCTTTCTATTTACTACATTAACATTCTCATTATAGTCAACTAGATTGGGACGGTGTGTGTGGAGTTGCTCCTGACTCAGGTCAGCTGGAAGAAGCAGTTGCTACCAAGGATCTATACATGTGAGTTTATGATCTTAAGTATCCTGATAGGGAGAGAAAATAATAGTTGTGGTTTTTACAACACAGATGTTAAAAAATGAGTTCATTCAGAGGTTTGTAGCAGATTAGAGCTGAAACAAGTAGTCTGTTATTCAACTAGTCGATCAACAGGCATTTTGATGATTAGTAGTCGTTTTGTAAGCAGCTAAGAATTCACTGGTTCCATTTGGTAAAGTATGCTAAAGAGGATACCGTTTAACAAACACTATTTTTGTGTTTAAAAAAGTCCGTTTTTTTTTTGTTTTTTTTTTAAATTGTATTTATACATTGTGTGTCCTATATTAAGCTCTTTGATTTGATACCCTGTTTTACTTTGTATCCTCTCTGTCCATGTCCCTCTTACCGGGATGCTTTAGCTACGTGGGTCACGGTGCAGGCGCACGATTCCTCGACAGCCAGGTAGTCCTAAAACGGCAGATGAGAGCAGCTTCTCTGCTTTTTGGTTGCAGTAGTGCCGCTCTGGCAGTGCGCGGGGATCAGGAAGGACAAGGCATCATCCTCAACTACCTCATAGCAGGCTGGTGAGATACGTCTTTACGTGCAGTTGAAAAAGGATCAGTTAATACGGTCCTATTAATACGTTTCTATTTATTTTTTCCTTAGCCCATTTGTTTTGGGAAATCTGTGGGATGTAACAGATCGGGACATTGATCGCTTCACTAAAGCCTTGTTGGAGTCCTGGTTATCCGCTGGGTCTGGAGCGCCCCTCCTGCATTACATGGGCCCTTCCCGTCAGGCCACACACCTGAAACACCTCATAGGAGCTGCACCTGTAGTCTATGGCTTACCAATTCACCTGCAGTAGATGGGCTGGTAATCTCAAACTCTTCTAAAAACAGGATGTAGACAATCTATACAGTATCTACAGTATCTCTCTGCTGCTGTTTTCAGCACACAAGCTGGAGTACATGATTTTTAACTTGAAATGTAATCCTTGTTTTTTTTTGCAGTTTTTTGGCAAGATTAACAGACTACATTTTCTTTATTTAAACCAATGCTACTATAGTGTGAATGCTTTTAAATATCTTGCTAATTTTAACTGTTTGATGTGTTTATTAAACATCCTTTTTTAAATAAATGAGTGTGTTGTGGAAATTACTTCTTACTTAGTCACATTTATGTACAATAGAGTTGAGGAAAAAGTGGTACTTACACTATTGTTCCCACAGTAAGTTGATTTTGTTCCAAATGATAGGAACTGCTTTCTCACCGCACATACTTTGTTCATAGAAGATAAGTTAGATCTTACACATGTATATCTTGTTCTTACAATACTAGTGTGTCCTTCCTTGTGACCTACTTCTTTTAAAGCTAAAAGCTGTAGCTATAATTCTTAATGCTTAATGGATATTATTAATGTTTAAATACCTCTAGGAGCATTTGATCCAGAGCTCATGAGTGTCAGCTATAATTTGAGGGTGCTTTCAAGGGCCCTAGAGCACAAAAACAGGAATATCAGGGCTACCAGTATCAAGAGTATATGGTCATTTAATGTTCAAAAGTTTCAGTAAAATGTACATGTGACAAAATGAAAATGTATTTGGCAACAACATCCTGCCAAAATTAAAGTACAAAAGAATTGTCACTCATATAATTCCTCTTTAATGATATTGAAATTGACTGTCACATGAACTTGAAAATGCATTCTGACCTTTTTGAATTTTATTGTGATTTTGGCTCGTAGGAAGTAGTGCTTTTGTACAGTACCAATTGGACATTAAATGGGGATGACTGAATTTGATTTAAATGTTTTAAGTTTAGGTAGAAGTTTAAAAATGTAAATGCATTTGAGTGACATTTAATCAAAGTTATTTTTTTTATATTTATTGTGAGACCTAAACTTCAACATAATATTACCTTTTGCATATATGTATATTTTATACAAGCGATATAGCCTGACATCGTCATACTCAGATTCTAGTCAGAACTTCCCGACCTCGAATGTTGTGGGCGGGGCTAAATTCGGCTGGCATCCAGGCTAAAAGCGATATGCATTTAGAGTGAGAAAATATTTGTATTGTTTAGAACCACTAAATCACCAACACCTGTTTAAGCGCATTTTAACATGCTGGATAAGCAAGTTGAAAAACGTCTTAAAAGTGAAAGAAGTAGGTGCATTTCATGTCTTGTCCACACGGGGGCGGTGTTTCAGACTAATGACAGCCCACCTCCATCACCCGGAAACACAATCACAGTCGGTGTCATTTGGCATCGCGCTTCCAACATGGCGGTGAATCTCACAGACCTCTCCCTGCCTCAATTAGAGGGACTCAAAACCCAATTAGATCAGGTAATATTAAAACGTTTAGTATTTTTCAACTGTGACTGTGTTTTTAGATTTCGACTTTATGAGGGCGATAATCTAAATGAAAACGGGAGGGTGGGCTTAGCGGAGCTAGCACATCTGAAGCTAACGGTAATTAAATATCCAGTCACCCAGTGTGCAAGGTAAGTTAACATGTTAGCGAATCTGCCCCTCATCGTTTCACGTGTTTCGACAGCAGTAAAAAAAAAAAATCCTTGAAAATTACCGTGTGGCCATATTTTGTTGTTTAGACCTCTTTATTGACAGTCTATGATTCAGACAGGTGTGGTCGCTTTGTGTATCGAATCTCTAACGTCGGTTGTTTTGTACATGTTTTGCAGGAGATTGAGTTCTTGACGTCTTCAATAGGTCAGCTCAAAGTTGTCCAGACGAAATATGTTGAAGCAAAAGATAGTATGAACGTCCTGAACAAAAACAATAAGGGTGAGTAAAGTTTTATGACTTTGTGCCCCACCAAGCACTTAACCCACATAGACCCATTTTTGTCTTTTTTGGGAGGGACTAGGGATCCTTAGGGGTGATAGCAGGTCAACAGTAGATGCCACATAGAGGTGGTGTACATCATCCGAAGGCTGGGAACATGAAGATTAATGTGAGATGCAGCTCAGCACGGCGTGTCAAGGTTTTTATAGACATAAATCTGTAATAAACATTGTGTTTTTGTTAGGCATAATGATTGAAGTATATGATGCCATTCCTATACTCCTTTTGTCTCATAAGTTGCAGCAGTTTTTGGGTTAATACCAGAGTTGTTATTAACACCTGAGAATCCATTAAAAAAAAATCCAAAATACCATATTAAGACACCATAAAAAAAATCCATGCTGTGATTTGGTATCAACAACCTTTGACATTTAGAGATTTGTGTAAAAAAAAAAAAAAGTAAAAACTTGAATTTCTGGGTGATTGGATGAAGAGTACTGTTCACTGTTTTGGAAACTGCTCAAAAGTCCCCTTATTGTCAATAAAGAAGAAAAGCCATACCGTCTCTAGTCTGTGGTTGTAAAGTGTCATGAGGCTGTGATTATCCTAGGGGGTCACAACAGGAAATTTGATACAGTGACACAAAATGGTCTTACTACAATGAATTGGCTACTTTGAGGACTAACATCATCACAGATGAATATAATTGGGTTCATTAAATCCACAAGAGTCTCGGCTTTCTAGTCATACCCAATTTACGCAACTCCAAGACTGCAGAAATATTTAAATACATAATTGTACAATAGGCGAGTATAACATTTATACTGCATAAGAAAAAACACATAGTTTTTGCCCCAAGCTGCATGGGATTAGCATAAAGTGGTCATGTCTGTAAAGGGAAAACTCGTGGGTACCCATAGAATCCATTTTCATTCAGCTATCTTGCGGTGAGAGGTCAAGGCCATGCCAATTTAGCCATCGCCAAAATTTACCCTAACTTTGGAGCATTATTTAGTCCCCTTTACCACAAGCAAGCATGACATGGTTGGTACCAATGGATGCCTCAGGCCTTTCATAGTTTCATAAGATACCAGTATCTCCACTCTAGCTATAGAACCCAGCCCACTACAGCCTCTTAAAGACAGTAAAGCACTGACACTCCCGCAGGTCTCAGAGGGTTAACAGTTACTGGAATTATTGATAAAAACATATTTAGCTCAACAGTGGTTCTTCATTTGCTATGATAAATAAAGCTACCCTCTTCTATATGTTGAAATGGTGATAATGAATACATCTAGCAAGCTCTGCAAAGCTTAGGATCATTTTATATAACAAACTCTCTAAAGGCCTTACTGTACAGCAGTGTGTTTCACAAAAAGATGGGTTGTGAATGTGCATTATGTTTTCAAAGGTGTAATGTTGTTAGTTTGATGAAAGTTTGTGAAATCATCCCCTACATCTGTGAATCTGCAGCTGAAGTCATGTGACCCCCCCCCCCTCTCTCTTTTCTCATACAGGAAAAGAATTGCTCGTGCCACTTACCAGCTCTGTATCCTTACTTTACAGTAGAACAACCAGCATCTCATGTTTTGCAGTTTTGTGTGATGTGCTTTAAATGAAGTTATGGGTCTCTTGAGACATGCATACTTGTCCTTGACATTTCTTCTTCTCAGATGTACGTCCCTGGAACATTAAATGACGTGGAACATGTTTTAGTGGATGTGGGGACAGGATACTATGTTGAAAAGGCAAATATATTTACATTTGAAAGTCCATAAATAATTTAATCTTTTACTAAATAATGTATTCAAATGAAAAAACACTTATGTAAATTGTATTTATACTCTTATTTGTTTATCTCTGTAGAATGTGGGAGAGACAAAGGCGTTCTTCAAACGCAAAATAGACTTCCTTACAAAGCAGATAGAGAAAATTCAGCCAGCCCTTCAGGAAAAACATGCCATGAAACAAGGTAAGCTACATTCTTTATATATATATATACACAGTGCTGCTCATAAGTATTCATACCCATGCTCAAGTTGACTAAAAAGAGGAATAAAAAAAATCATTTTTTGGAAATAGATCTTAATGCCTTAATTAAAAAAATTAGGAAAAATACGACCTTTTAAAGACACCAATTTTTTTTTGTGAATGAATAATGTATTGTAAATAAATAAATGTTCTTCCTTAAAATACAGGGGCCATAATTATACATAGCCCTATGTTAAATTCCCATAGAGGAAGGCAGATTTTTATTTTTAAAGGCCAGTTATTTCATGGATCCAGGATACTATGCATCCTGATAAAGTTCCCTTGGCCTTTGGAATTAAAGTAGCCCCACATCATCACATACCCTTCACCATACCTAGAGATTGGCATGGTTTTATTTCAGTTAGCCTAATAGCTGGTTTGATTTGCATTGATATGGATCTTAGCTCAGTTAGCTATTAGGCTAACTGAAATAAAACCATGCCAATCTCTAGGTATGGTGCAGGGTATGTGATGATGTGGGGCTACTTTAATTCCAAAGGCCAAGGGAACTTTATCAGGATGCATAGTATCCTGGATCCATGAAATAACTGGCCTTTAAAAATAAAAATCTGCCTTCCTCTATGGGAATTTAACATAGGGGTATGTATAATTATGGCCCCTGTATTTTAAGGAAGAACATTTATTTATTTACAATACATTATTCATTCACAAAAAAAATTGGTGTCCTTAAAAGGTCGGATTTTTCCTCATTTCTTTAATTAAGGCATTAAGATCAATTTCCAAAAGATGATTATTTTTATTCCTCTTTTTAGTCAACTTTAGCATGGGTATGAATACTTATGAGCAGCACTGTGTGTGTGTGGTAACCCCCAAGATCTGTGGTGGAGAACACCAGGAGCAACTGCCTCGAGTTGTTTTCATCAAAACAAAGTTATGACTAGTGTGTTAACTGCATGCCAAATTGCCTCCTAACTTGCCATATGACCAGTTACCGACAAGCATTCAAAAGGCTATTTTTTAAACGAAGTCCAACGCAGTCACTACACATAAAACACCCCGAGGCTACATTCACTTCAAGCTAACTTCACGGCCAACAGTGAGAGCAAAACAGCCTCGCCAATCTATTTTAACCAAATATTCTTTGTCTAGCTCAGCTAAAAACGCCAGATCTGCAGCACGATATTGTGTCGTTTACTACTGAGCCTGTTTTTGTAACCGTGATCTTCACCTGTTCAACTGACTTTAGAAGATAGTACGCAACTGTCCTGCTATTATTACAGACGTTTGAACTCACCACAGACAGTTGCCTTGTTCACTGACTCACTACGGTGCGCTACTGAGAATAAATAGGGGAAACACTGAAATGGATAAACAGTAATGAATGAAACTGCCAATTAGATAAATTTACTTATTAATCGAAGTTCCGACCCACGTTAACCCCTGTAGATATCTCTATTTCCTCATTTTTTCACTAAATGTCCCATCTTTCCAATTCAAAGCCATATATTATAATGCTACAAGTCCCTTTATCTTTTTACTAATATAATGGATATGGCAAGGCAAGTCCAAAGCATATTTTAAAAGAAATGAATACTAGTTATTTTGCATAGGGGTTTGCAAATTAAATTAAAGTTGTATTAACTTAAAGCTATAGTGCGTAGTTTCTGTAGCCCCCATGAGGAATTTCAAGTAATAACAACACTGTAGGCACATCCACATGACGCAAGCCTTTCGGTGATCACACACCACCCCCACCCCTCCTACACAGTTGCTAGTAGCATTTATCCCGTCAAATCAAGGAGGACACGGAGGATTATAAAAAAACATGGACTCATCAGAAGAGGTAAATTATCTTGTAATTTTAATGTCCTCTTCATCGCCAAAGCTGAACACTGCTGTCGTCCTTTCTCAGCGGTGACGTAAAACGCATCACTCGAGCTGCTTTGTGCGAATGTCGCCAAACTACACCATTTTGTAAACACAGCCACACTGAGAAATACAGAGTTTTGTGGAGCTGATAGGCTTAATTAGCTTTGTATTAACTCATTTGGCAATGGCTTGAATTTAACGGACGTTCATTAATATAAAATAGTCATGCACTATACTGTAGCTTTAACTGATCCATAGACTTCCACTAAAATGTAGAAAGTGTATTCACTTTAAAGTTAACATTACACAAGTAATATTTTACAGTACAAATAAAATGTATTTAAGAATATATATATGCTACAAGAATACATGGTAACCATAAACTGAAAAAGTCTCAATTAGGAGGTTTTAAGTGGAAAAGCATTTACTTTACACATTGTGTTCTTTCTTACAGCTGTGATTGAAGTAATGAATGTGAAGATCCAGCAACTGCAACAAAGCCAGCAGGCATCACAGATGGTTGGGCCTACCAAGGCGTAATAAGAAAACCTGTTTAAACTCTTCATGATTTGGTGAAAGGGGGATTTTTAAGTTTGTGTGCAAATCTGTAGGACAAGAAAATGCCCTCCACTAATCTAATGAAGTCATGTTAAATACTGAAGAAAACAATTGTTTTGCTTTCTATCTGAAATAAGTGCACCTTGTCACCAGTAAAGTATAAGTAGGCTATTGTTGTTACAGTAAAGCAATTATGTGTACTTAGTCAATTTTAAGTCAATTTAATTGGGTGTCCGATTAGTTTGCATAATTAAAGAGGTCGCTGTGCATTTAAAAAACATTGTTTTTTTTTTATTGTGTATACATCAGTGGGGTCCACATCACTAGCAATACCTCTCTTTTTTTATCATAACTTTGTGTTTACTTACGAATGTAAGTAAACTGCGTCTTCTGCAAAAGTGTTAAGGCCCTGCAGACATACACAAGTGTTTTCACTGATTCTGGCTCTCTGCACTCAATCTAGTCTTTATTCGTCAAAACAATACTAATAAGAGGTGTAATCAAGTGAAATCGCAATCAATTAAGGTAGCGATGGCATGGCTGCAGCACTTGCTTAGTGTTTAAAAGATCCTGTGCAAATCAATTCCAGCACAAAGTTATAATGTTTTTATAATATATATATATATATATATATTTTTTTTTATATAAATATTTTTTTTATCAAGACGTGGTCATTACATGTTCAACGCACACTAGCATTGGCCTTTCATACTGCTGTTTACTTGTATAAATTCCAAGACTGGAATTAGAATCCAGCTAATTTGGTTACATAGCAATTCATGTATGTACTAACTGAATTAACATTCCTTAATTGGTCTATTAAGTGTTAGTCTCGCGTTGTCAGGCATAGTGACTTGATCATTTGTTAATGGTGAGCAACAGGAATTGATACATCCTGCATTAAATCAAGTCAGTGACTATTACTTAAGTATATGATTTGTACCCGTATGATAGTCATGTGAATCCGTTTTTTTTTATATATATATATATATATATATATATATATATATATATATATATATATATATATATATATATATATATATATAATATATATATATATATATATAACTATTTTGTCAAATTGATAAAAGATCAATAATCCACGCTATCCATGGTGTGACAATGAGAAAAAAAACGTAATGAGATGTATTATTTTAATTTCATGGGTGCAAATCTAATATTCTGATTTGTATCACTTCAAAGTCTTTAAATAGAAAGTGAACAGAGTGTAAAGATAATATTTAAAGAAACAGTTCTCGGTTGTGGACTCGAGCTGCTGTTGAAGGACAGAAGTTTGTCCTATCCACTCAGCTTGGGAGTTGATACCGGACCGGTTGATACCTAACGACACGTCAAGAGGGAGCCGCCAGTAATACTAACTAAACTCGTTTTTTTTGCAATGTCAGGTGAAATATAGATCAATTAAAGTATACATCAACTAGCGCTGTGTGCAATATCGTTATTACAAGATAAGGCAGGTGTCATAAGTGCATCGACTCGGCTCCAGCAGCCATAGTGACCTCAAAAGGGGTCAGTCGATCGTTGCTACCATAGACTGGTTGCTACGTGCGGTGTAGCATTGCTGTTGCCGGGGAGGTAAGAAGGTGGAGGCGGAGTAAAGTCTGTTGGGACGGACGGTGGTAGACAGAGGACGCAGATGTCACATGCTGGATGAGCGGTGCCTCGAAGCTGGAGGAATTGAGCTTGAACATATTTCATCAAATGGGAAACTGTTTTACAAAAAACAGCGAGACAGTCGTTCTTGTTCTAAATTAAAAGCTTTCAAAGTTGTGGTCTGCGCGGGCGCACCGTTTGGACTGGAGCAGGTTCGGTCGTTGGAATTACGTTACCGGGGAGACGGTAGTTACGACGGCAGGCCACTCTAGCTAAATACATGCGGCCAATCATTTTTAAGAGTTAAAGCCATCCCAAATAATAAAACCAACAGAGCAATTGAATCTATTGGAGCTGAGGAGGACATCGTAAGAAGACGAGGATCGAAGCAGCATGGTGAGTTTGGGGCCTGGGTGAGGGCACGCTAGCTAACATGCGACAACCTGTTTGCGTCCTTCCTCCCGTTTGACTCGTGCTGTCTAAGCTCGCCCAAACTGCGCCATTGTAGTAAGGTTACACTTCACATGTTAATTAACGTTTGTGCTCTGAACCACGAATTGTATATATACATGGATAATTAATCATGTTACTTTCAACTTGTCAAACAAATTAGCTTAGTTTAGCAGTGTAAAATAAGGCCGGTGTGATATGTTAGTAAACTTAAGCTAGTTGGCTAAAGGCAGGTATTTATGGAGTCGCTAGTCACAATATGGTAGACTGCGAAACACCAAACAAGCTTATCCTGTCAACGTGTTTAAGACATGAGTTGGGGGGGGGGAAAGCTCTCATGTTGCAACAACAAGTCGCTCTAAATGCATAGTTTAATTCATTTACGTTTCATATATAGCGACTAAGTTAAGTTACTAACGTTACACGTGATGTGTTAAATGTTAGCTATGTTACACAACTGTAACGTTAGCTATCAAAGAGTTCCGTGATAAAGGTCATCATGCCAATAACGTTAAGCCGCGGAGAAGTCAACTTTGAAAAGGGAACCATGAGGGGATGGTTAATCAATTAACCACAGACGCCTTGACTCCAGAAGAAAAGTAGAGAAACGAAACGATTTTGAATATCGTCGCATATGGTTGTGTGCGCACGTCGGGCACCATGTGCTCTTTCTTCCCTGCAGTGAACGCTAACGTCACTTAGCTTCACTGCAAACGCAGAGCCGGTCAATTGTAACCACATTTTGGATAGCAGACAGGTTTGACTCAAAGGTTCTGAGACACCGATTAGATTCACGTATTGGTTTAACATCAATGACTGAAGCACACTCGAAGTTTTGCAATGGATGTCAGCTCAAAATGCCTTGTTTAAGTCACGCTGGAGCTCAGAGGTGGACTTGCGCCATGTATGGTAACGTGACCGTTTGAGAGGCGGGGTAAAGAGTGATGTGGAAGCCAATTAAAACTCGGATGGTTTGTGTGTGTGGAGAGCTGAGGCCTTGGAAAACTGGTTTAAGGGATCTCGGACGAACTAGCTTTATTAATTGGATTGGCTATGATGCAGTAAAGGGAGTCAGTTGAGTTATGATGTTCAGTAGTAGTAACTTGAAGGAATGCGTGAATGGCTTGCCACATTATGTAAACACTGCTTTCATACCTTATTCATTACTTGGTAATTGAATGCTGATCTTTTCCTGAATTTCCTTCTGGTTCTTTTTTGACTTGTTGACTTTACCATTACCTGCAGTCATGCAAAGCATGTACATAAGTGGTGATGCAAGAGGCGTGTGTATTTGATCATTTGTTCTATGTAGAAGAAAGGGGCTTTTACAAAGATGCTCTGTTTGCCTATTCGTTTGTACAAAACACCACTTCTCAATTTCAAACACCGCACATGATGATCCATATTTTAGACATGTCTCTCCACAATTCCTCCTAGCCTCTAAGTCCAGGTTCCACTTTGATGTCACGCATGTTTGAAACCAGTTGCAGGCAACTCCACACATCTAAGTGTCTGACTTAACACATTACATCCCATCATGTAAAATCTCACTGTTTCAAGGACCAAAACACTGCTTTTCTGCTCTAACTGCCCTAGTGTGTTTCTTGTAACATACTGTGTATTTTGTGTACCCAAAACTATTTTCTGTAACTTGCAGTATATTCTTATAATCATGCAGGTCACCACAAAGGGAGCAGGTCTGAACCCCAATGCTAAAGTTTGGCAGGAGATCCCTGCCCACCAGAATGACATCCCAGAGGAGACAGAGAATTCTCCTTGGCTGCTGACCTACCCCCCTCCTGCTGACATGGCCGACGGTATGAGCTTATTCAGTTCTGTGTGCAGAGAACTTCAGTTGATCTCCATCTTCCCCTCAGGCCATTAATGTAAACTAAACCCCTGCCCCCCTGCACTGGTACTAGTGGTGTAACGGACCATAGTTGATCCACTCACGGTTCGGAATGCATGTGAACCGCAGATTAATTGCAATGTTTAACCATAATTATAGTGTGAAATACATTTTTAACTGCCGCTGTTACTAAAAGTAGGCTGATGAATTTCTATGGAGAGTTGCCTGGAAAAGATAATGGCAATGCAATTTTCTGTTCATGTGAATGTCTCATATGTTAAAAACCAGTTGTATGTTCACGTGAATGGAACATGTCAAAAGCGGCAGTTGGTAGTTGAGTTACCCGAGAATAGGGGGCTTAGAGCTGGGGCTGGATTAAACACGGTTAAAATGCTGACAGCTAAACGGTGTAAAGGTGTTACTGTATTTCTCTGTAGAGGAATACCGGGACGTACAACAGCCTGCAGACACAAACTAGCACTTGCAGTGATGCTGTTGTCGGAAAAACAACAGCGACGATTAAATGTTGTGTTTACTTGAAACTGGTAAACCTCATGGTGCATTCAAATTTATTGTAAAGTACCATTGTTATTTAACAGAAATTTACAGGCTTTTTTTTTTTTTTGCTAATCTGAAAATTGATCCACTGGTGAATCAAAACCGTGATCCGAACTGTGAGTTTAGTGATCCGTTACACCCCTAACTGGTACAGTACTAAAGTATGGGGATAGGCTGTGTGACATGTGTAGACATGTAAAGTATTTATTGATAAATACCAAGATTATTACAGATAGACATGGTATTTGAGGAAACTGTTTTCCTCATGGTTATGCAACAAAGACAAAGCACATGTTTCTTTAGCATTAGATGCTGTTGTCTAAACATCAGTTATTTCACAAACATTTTTTTCTGCTTGCCTCGTTTATCTTAGGTTACTCAGACGTCCCCTCTTCAGGGGGAAAAGGACACAACGCTGAATATCCTGACAGCACTGCTGACTATGCCCCTGTACCCGCAGAGGGCATTGTGAATGGCATTGACCACCCTGACTTAGGGTATTTACTCTTTGACCCGCAATGCGAGTCAGCCATAGAGGGTGATGCTTCTAAGGAACAACCAATATCTGAGGAGAACCTAAGAGAGTCATTGAAGAAACAGCTCGAGTTCTGCTTTTCTAGGTGAGTAGGAAAGCAATGTTCAAAGTCTTTTAGTTTATACCAATGATTGCAACCGTTTGGATGGGTTATTTACGCTGATATTTGCCCCTATATACTTTATTGCACTAGCTGGAGCGTGCTTGTGTGCATACAGCTACAAAAATAACATCAGTAATGAATAATTGAATTGCCTTTTGGATGTGTTTCACAGCTGCAATAAACAGCCATTTCCTCAATGGAGCATGAATATTAGTATACCTAAGGTGTTTTTATTTAGGGTTGTAAATATGTTGTAAAACTTGGTCTAACAGTCATTGATTTAATTTATTTCTTTAATTAGTTTGACATTTTGAATGTTTTTAGTCCAATGTCGTTGTTTTTGAATATTTGCAGAGAGAACCTGTCTAAGGACCTGTACCTGATATCCCAGATGGACAGTGATCAGTTTGTTCCCATCTGGACCATTGCTTGCATGGAGGACATCAAAGCCCTTACCACTGACATGGACCTCATTCTGGATGTACTGCGAGGTACCAGTGCTGCTGTTCTGTCTGTATTTTGACAAATGCTTGCAGATTCACTGACACGTTAGTTTACAGACAGAATCCATAAACAACTTTAAAATGTTTTGAACTAAATAAAACTTATTTTCATAACATCATGTAACAGCATCGGGTTTATAAAGCAGGTCTTAAGTTAAGGGTAAAGTTGGGTCCATTTCTGGTTTGTCCGGTGTACCAGGCTAGATTACTTGCTACATTAGCAACCTGTGCCAATGGCGTAAAGGCACTAAATCCAATTTATATTGCAAGCAGTGTTGGGCAGTAGCGTTACTAGTTTAACTACTTCTCAATAGCGTCGCTGTCTGAATAAAATTGCTTTTTAGTAGCTTAGCTCTTTTATTGGCCATGTTGCTGTAGCTTAGCTTCTTTGGTGGCTAATGGTAGCTTCAGTGTAGTGAAGCTTTAGTTAATGTAGGTTAACTGGTAGCTTAGCTCTCTACACTTTCCAAGTAGCTTGTCCCACACTGGCAATATGACAACATGATTAACATAATGTTTTTTTTTGTTTTTTAAATGAACAAACTAACCATAGATAGCCACTAGTGTCTGACAGCAATTTACTGGAGTCGCTACACTCTCATTATGGGCTCACTCGGGAGCAGCTGAGTCAAGTGCCACACCTTTTGATAAAATTAGGTATACCGGTCCGGTGTTAGGCTTAATATCAAATGGTTTGAAAATGTTTACACTGGCCCGAGCCTAGTTAATGGTCTCCTGCAGTTGTTAATTGTGGTCTGATGCTTACCACTTCTGCGAACTGTTTTCCCAGGGTGAAAACCCTGAATTGTGTTTTGTAGTTTACCAGTCAATAATAAATGCTTTTAGTATTAATAATTACTTTAAAAAAAAAAAAAAAACTCCTGACAAACCAAATTAAAAAATAAAATGCTGGAGATGTATGCCAGAGAGAGATGCATATTCTCCAAGATCATGCAAAGTAGGTTGTTTAAGGGGCCCTAAAGTTACTTACAGATTGTGAAAAAAACTTATATTTAGGTTGTGTCTTTGTTACAGCCTCTCCCATGGTGCAAGTTGATGAAACTGGAGAGAAGGTTCGGCCAAACCACAGTCGCTGCATCATCATTCTGAGAGAGGTGCCAGAGACAACACCAGTTGAGGTAAAAGTTCCATACTGCATACTGAGCACAGTCCTACACAAAACCCACCCATCTTACTGTAAAGTATATCCTACAAACAAAGTGCTCCCGCACGCTCATGCTTGCTCACACTGTGTTCAGGCAAAGCTGGTGACAACTAGTCCGTTATAGACAGTGATGTGCAGTATGCGCCTCACTGCATTTTGATGTTTAAACTGTGGATTAATTTGTTATAGTAGGTATATAATGGCTCATTGACATCTTATCACAGAGCCTGCAGGGTGACCTGATTGGAGATGTGTGAGTTCCGTGTTGGAGAGAGAAATGTGTAATATGAGCCTTGCATCTTATTCACAGGAAGTGGAGGCTCTTTTTAAGAGTGAAAACTGCCCCAAAGTGTTAAGTGCAGAGTTTGCACACAACAGCAACTGGTACATAACTTTTCAGTCAGATATGGATGCACAACAGGTACGTATCCACATTTATAAAACACAGGGCATGTTTTTGGCCGACTCGCTGTATAATCCTAAAGTTACAATACAGTTCCATTTTTGGTTTAATGCTTATTCTATTTTTTATTAGCATGGCATATATATGTTTCTATTAACATTTACAATATAAGTTCTGCGTTAGATGTGGCTGTCATTTGCTCTAGTTTCATTATTCTTTGAAACCAAAGGTGACTTCCATGACCTTGGTGAGGGCGCAAAATTTGGATTTGACAATTCTTGCTTATAGTAGCTTGTTCACTTTGTTTAATGCAGTATTAGGTATGCAGTATAAGGGATACTTTTGTGTGTGACTTATTACAGCAACTTCATCTTTTAATGTGCAAGTAACAAGTTAATAGTTATATGCAATGAACATCACACTAGTGCCCTGGGAAGATTTGAAACACAGATTTTACAGTATTGTGAATACTTGGTTCTTTCCTTTTTATTGTCCTCAGGCCTACAGATACCTAAGAGAAGAAGTGAAAATGTTCCAGGGAAAACCAATTATGGTGAGTTCTGTCATAAAAATGCATAAACCAGTAATTTTTTCAGTACGCTACTAGGTTTAGTTTTTATTTCAGGTTGGATCACTGCTTATTATTGGTTCTATTTTAGACGGTAGTATGGAACCCAGTAAGCCTTGTGTTACACAAGACTAGTTGTGTTGGTTAGCTGTCACGGCACTACTCTCTGGCTAAGCCATAGCCTCAGGAGTGACCTTGGGATTTGTGTGCACAGAGACTTGATAAGCAAGGAGGTGTTTGTCAGAACTGTTGCACACCTATATCTCTAGACAGTTTAATATCCCTTCTTATCACAATGTGGCATTTACCTTTGCATTGCAGGTACAGTATCTCATGCATGCTTTTTCAGCTGGACTTTGACTTGACCTTGTCTGCCCCTGATAAAACAAATGAGGCTGTGACGTATTACCGCTCCTGTCGAAACCCCAGTGATGATCAGTATCGCGCTTGGAAGGACCCATATGCACTGTGGCTGGCTGGGAGGAACTTTTCATCTGTAGACCTCTCTTGATCAATCTGCTGTATCTCTGCTTCTACACCATTCCTCTACTCTCCCTCATCCTGCTTCTACGCCATACCTCTACTCTCCCTTGACTTCTTTTACTCTTCCTCTCCCCCTTTACTCTCCCCCCCCCCCTCTTTCCCCTAGTCAGTGCAGTGTTGTATGGCCTAATGACCGTGAGATTATGAGATCTGAGGGGACTAAAGGACAATAAACAGATATACAAGGCCACTCATCATAGGCACAGTGGAAGTGTCACATCTTCACTCCTAGCAAACTTACCTGATTATCTTCTTTCTTACCCTTTCCCTCCCCCCAGGCCCGCATTAAGGCTATTAACACATTCTTTGGTAAGAACGGCTTCCGCAGTGTGGACTCAAGTGTGTACAGTCAGCATGCCCAACCACAGGCTCAGTATGGCTCCCCAGTCTACATGCAGCAGGCGTACAGCCCTCAGCAGCAGTACCCTGTATACCCTGTGGTGTCTCCCTCCTGGAACCCTTCCGTCACACCTTACTTTGAAACACCACTGGTGAGAACCTGAATGTAGGATTGAAATTGATTGAAATGTTATAAGTTAGTTTTGTCCAGAATACATGCATACATTGTGTCAAGGTGCTCATAGCAGTGTATATTGCCGTTAATGTGATATTCCCAGCTTCAGTCCATATACAGATATATTGTATTGTCCAGAGCATTAGACATTTTTATGGAGCTTATGGTCTTTATTTGATTTCCTACTGCCATTGGGATATCCAGGCACCTTTCCCGCACAGCGGATTCATAAATGGTTACAGCAGTCCTGGGAACTACAAAGCAAACTCAAGCTCCATCAACGCCCATCGACCTATGAGCGGGAACCGGTAGGTGCAAGTCACAATGACATAACTCTCTCATTCATAGAAATGCTGTCCAGTCTTGATTAGGGTTGCTAAGGGGTGAAAATTTTCTGGTAAAATTTTGGAAACTTTCCATGGAAAATTTAGCTGGTGAATTCTGGAAACTTTCCAATTAGGAAACTTTCATGGGAATTAACGGGAATAAACTGGATATTTTTAATATTGCTTTCCATGGAAAGTTTAGCTGGGGAATTTTGGAAACATTCCAATTTGGATTTACTATGGTTAGTGTTATTATATGCTATACGCTATACAATACAATTAACACACAGGTTAATAATTGCAATGGGTTATGTATTTACCCCCCCCCCCAAAAAAAAAAAACTAAATGTTGGCAAGTATGTAGTAGCCTATGCTGATTACTACATGCATGCGTCATTGACAAATATAGGAAGGACATTCAGCTGACGTTGCATTAAATCAGGTTGTTATAACCAAGATTATGCTGAAAGATGTTGGTTTTTTTTCCAACTACATTTAAGTTCCTGTTATAGACTAACAGTATTATAGCAAGCAATATTAAAAATATCCAGTATAGGTAGGTAGGTAGGGCTGGGATGATATGCTTTTGTCCCGATTTGATTCTTTCACAATAAATGTAACAACAATACGTTACAACTGTTTCCTGCAACAACAAAGCGCAGTCGCTCCATCTCTTTCTTTCTTTCTTTCTTTTTCCGTGAAATGAAGCTCCCTTTAAATGCGGTCGATAATGTTGAGATCTATAAACTATCTGACAGAAAACGATAATTGTGAAATATAGTCTACTTGTGCTACATTGGGGGGTTAAATAACAGGACGTCAAACAAATGGGCCATTTAAGTGACACTCCCACCGCCGTACACAAAATGTTGCACAAACAAACTGCACATGTAAAAGGTTTTTGCCTAAAGCGAAAATGTACTTTTTCATGGTAGAGCTGCCATTCAGTAGTAAGTAAGAAATGAGTGCCCCTGGGGCGCCCTGGTAGCTCACCTGGTTGAGCGTGGGCCTCATATACAAAGGCTCAGTCCTTACAGCGGCACAGGGTGCAATTCCACCCTGCGGCCCTTTGCTGCATGTCATTCCCCCTCCCTCTCCCCTTTCATGTCTTCAGCTGTCCTCTCAAATAAAAGCCTAAAATGCCCCCAAAAAAATAATCTTTAAGAAATGTGTACCTTTTGTGTGTGCCCAGAAACCATGTTAAGGGTCATCCTAGGCCTGGAGGCATGCCCCCTTCTTCTTCTTTGGCTCCGGGGACCCTGACGGATGGCTTGTCGGGACCCCTGAGTCCACAGCCCCTTCAGACATCAGGGATGCCGACTGGCACCACTTCAGCGACTGCCTCTCTACCTTCCTTCAGCCTTAAAGACAATTCTCCACAGGCCGTCTTACCCAGTGGATATCTGAGTGGGGCTGCACGGGGCAGGCGAGTGAATATTATCCTGCTTATTAACACTATGGAGATAAAGATTTATGACGTTAATCAAGTGACGGGCTAATGCGCATTAGTGTTATGTGTTGTTAATAATTTTCTGTTTTTGTATCTTGTCCTATCACTTTTGTTCACCTCTCAAAGTTACATTGTCTAGACTATCGTCTAACAATCAAATGTTTTTGGTTTTCACAATCAGTTCCAGGGAAATGCAACCCATTGCATTCCATACAGTGTGTTTTTTACATGAAATTTTAACTTTGTGTGTAAAACCTTTTTAATGTAAAATTATCTGTCTTCATTGTAGGAGAGGTAGCCACAGAGGCATGAGGAGGAAAAGAGAAGATGAACATACCATGGTCAGCATATTTCCTCTTTTTACCCGCTTATTTAATTTATTTTTTTTAAATAGTGTGAATTTCCTGTGTAGACCAATGAGGTCCTGATGGTATCTCCTTATCAAAAAGTTGTGTATTAGTAAAGTATTTTTGTGGAAAGTTTATTATAATGTTACTTATCTTATGTTTTCCTAAAACTTTTTAATGAAAACTACAGAGGCCTGTCCCTTTGATGGAGGCCAAGGTACCACCTCCACCAAAGTTTGACCTGGCAGCTTCCAATTTTCCTCCTTTGCCGGGATCTGTGGTCAGTATGCGGGGAGAAAGTATGCCAGAGGTGCGCCTTTCTGATGTTGTGCGTGGCCTAAAGGTGACCAACAAGGTAAAAGCCTTGTCCTCTTTGATATCTTTTACTCTGGAGACTTGTACAACCAGTATTTAAGTTACAGTTGTATAAATGCACATCATTTAAAATTCTTGATTATTTCAGCATGTGAGCCAAGAGGTTAACGAGGCCCGAAACACAAACCTCTCTGAAGATGCTGTAAGGAAACCAGATTCTGTAACCCCTGTTGCTAAACTTTCTCCTGTGACACCGCTCACAGTGGTACCACCAGTCTTAAGGTAAAGTTTAGTTAAAGCTAATAATATGTCTGTGAATAAAAAAGGGCAAATACATAGAAAATTAATTATCTTTTACTTTCTTTTGTCGATTGTAGTGTTTCTCCTCCAATAAAGGAAGAGGTTAAAGCTGAACCTCCTATTCCAAAGGAAGAAATCTCCTTGTCCTCGCAGGCTGCCTCCCCTACAGCCTCTGAACCTGCTCCCTCCACCCGCAGCCAGTCTGTTCCTACAGAAGCACCTTCCCCATCTCCCCCAACTCCAACATCTCCAACATCCGAGCTGGTAAGGCCTGCCTTCTGATCAGGAGTGCCACATTAGCTCACAGCAACATCAGCTTAAAGCTCCCTGTTTACTCATTATTAATATAAAACTTGTGTATGAAATTGGCTGGCTCCTTTTGTGGAGGATGGCAGCAGTAGATGGAATTCACAGCTGTTTCAATGGATTGAATTATGTCTTAAGAGTAGAGGCAGCAAACAAGTCAAATGTATAATAAAAAAACAAACCTCTTAAGCAACTTAAAACTATGATGGAGTGTTTTAGTATTTTTGATCATATCGTCTTCAAGTGGTTATTGCGTTTGTTACACATGGGATTTATTTTTGTCTTGTTATTTATTTTAAATCTTCACCCATCATTGTCTAACAAGGGGGCAAGAAAGCTCAGCTATGCAGAGGTGTGCCAGCGGCTGGCTAAGGAGCCGCCAGCAGCACAGACGCCCTCTCCATCCCCCCCTGCCTCCTCAGCCAGCCAACCCCTGCAAGAGCTCAAGGTCAACAGGGTTGAGGAGCCTCGGCCCAACTCCAGGCGCGCTACAGACAAACCAGAGAAACCCGGAGACGGCCGCCTGCCTCGTCAACCATTACGCTCCTTCAGAGGGGCGAATGGCCAAGTCAGGTCCGGAGGGCTGAAGATTCGGGAGCATCAGAGAGGACTGAATCCTGGCAAACCATTTTCCCCACACCGGGGAGCCAGACACAGTGGCAAAGAACAGAACATTCCCCCAAGGGCACCAAAATAAAAAAAGAATCCATAAAACATGAACTAAAACTATATATATGTAAATATATAATATATGTAAATAGACGGATGACTATATTTCATTTGACAAACTTTTTCAAAAGAGTTTTAATATTATTGCAGACCTAAAATTATTATTTAGAAAGAGTCTGCCAGCAGTATTGATGAAACATACTTTACTTAAAGTAATTGTGTGTGTGTGTGTGTGTGTGTGTGTGTGTGTGTGTGTGTGTGTGTGTGTGTGTGTGTGTGTGTGTGTGTGTGTGTGTGTGTGTGTGTGTGTGTGTGTGTGTGTGTGTGTGTGTGTGTGTGTGTGTAATGAGGCACATTTGGTTTCTCTCTGAGTGGTAATTGTTGGCATGTGACTTATCTTGAGCTTTTCATCCAATTTGTTTTGCCTTGAAATCAAGGATATATAATTTATGAAATGGAAGATGTTTAATCCATGGCAGAATAATAGAAACCGTGGGGTGTGTGAATAACTACAGAATGTTTGACCTTTGATGATGAGTAGCAATGTTTGAAGAAGTTACATTATGTAGAAATGATCTACATGAGTTGTGTAATGATTATAACCCTTCAATGTTTTTGCAGTAATTGTCTTTGTGTGCAGATATTAGATCAATGCTACTAACATTTAAAATAAGCCCTGCATTCTTTTTTCTTTTCTTTTGTTGGATTGAATCATTGATTTATCTCCTGTGCAAATTTGTATATCTTGTAAAAAAGTAGAGCATGAATACTTATGAGAATAGTAGTTGTCAGCCAAATAACCTACTGTCGCTGAGGGTTATTAGACGTAAGCAGGAGCAGAAAGACTGTCCCAAGTTTGATCAGATGTCAATAATCCTGGTGTGTGTCTCATAAAGCAAGATTACTGGGTTTGATGGCTAACTTTAGTTTCAGGCTTGGCTTCTAATATCTATAGTTATGTAATTTCAGTTTCAGGAAAGTTTTTAGAGTAGGATGATAGATGTTGAAGATTAAGCTGTTCTTAATTTGTGACTAGCATCTGCTTGTGAATTGCTAAAACGTATTGGATGATCTGAGAGACCTCAGGAGGATTTTCTTTCACAATAGAAATTTGTGGCCTCTTCTTGAGGAACGTAGCTATTTGATGGTTGATGACATGGCCAGTGTCTAAACTTGATTTGGTGACATTGATTGCTTGCATCATCTGGTTTGATCGGATACACAAGGCTTCAGACGAATGTAGTCCTTTTGGCATAAAACCACTTTTGAGCTCGATTTTGTAAATGTCTATACTGTATGTAGTAGCTTTCCTCGAGTGTGTATACAGATTTGTTTTCCCTGCTGTAGACTAGTTACATTTTCTAACAACAAATTGTTTTTCTTCTCATAGTATTCAATGTTTGTGTAATGTTAGAAAATTAGTGTGTATACTGATATGAGAAAAGATACTTGGTTATTGACAACTGAATTGGATACTGATCAGCCACTCACGGCTCAATCAGCAGAACATGCCTGTACCTGTAGTGGTGTGAATTGAAATGCGCTATGCTTTCGATCTCATGACTTTTAATCCTTACAGAAGTAAGAAATGGAAATGTGTTGCACAGGAATGCTCAATTTAAGCGTAATTGTGTTTTCCTTTTTTGTTTTCATGTCATCTAAATAGTCTGGGGTGTTGCAAATGGAAATGAACAAAAGATGAGTGATGATAAAGAATTCCAGGTTTTCAGGATCAGGAGGATATAAATTTAGCCTTAGATACGTGTTTGAAGTCTTCTGTAGGGACTTGACTGCAGTGTACAGTATTTTGTGTTGTGTAACCAGTACAGTTGTCTACTGTGTGTGTGTGTGTGTTTATATAAATGTCTGTGTAAATGTGTGTGTGTGTGTGTGAGAGAGAGAAAGATTGCTTTTGCTTAAGACTACATGGAACTATTATCTCAAACCAAACCTCCAGTGCCTTAACAGTGATTCACTTCAGTATATAGAGTGCAAGAATTATGAGCACATCAATTTCTCACACTGAACAAGGCTGGTTAGTTGGTTGTCAAAATCCAACATTATCAGTTTATGACACTTGGAGACACTAGATCCTGCCCAATGTTAATCTCAGTTTATTGCAGGTGCAGCTCGGGGGCTGGGCACTCTTGATGTGTGCGTGCATGTTTGGCCGTTATGTGTCTGTTACTTTATTTTGTTAGCTTGTCGATGCAATGTCAAGTCTTCTATCAGATTCCTGCTTATAACTTACAATCAAACATGGGACTGCAATTTTCAGCCAAGTACACACTGGTTTATTAACTAATTGTTATTGCTGAGCCTAAAATAAAGATTTATTTTTAAACAGCTGTCTTACACTTTTTTTATTTTTTTATTTTTTTGTTAATTATATACGTGTGATCTGTCAAGTAACCGTCCGGAAATAACCTTAACATTATGTAAAAGTTGTAGGCATATTTAGCTTAGAATCTTGAGTGAGTGTGTCCATGAGATTTCAGTGATGTGTGTCGTGACACGGACACAACGGAATAGCATTTGTATAGATATGAAGCAAAGCAAATGTGGTTTATGAACTCAAAAATCGAAGGATTTGGAAAGATTCAGTTAAAATACAAGTAGATTCGGCATCACGTTCACGTCCCCCCCCACCCCCAACGTCGATCTTGTTGCATAATATTCTGGCCTGTTTCAGCTCTCGCGGTGTTTTGCTAATGGAAGTGTCAGGGTGTCAACAACAGTCAGGCAGTGCAGTAGCAATAGCAGCAACAGCACTGCCCGGAGCAGGGTGGGGGGGGAGTCAAGAGGCTGTCTCAACGTCGGGTAAGTTTAGTCACATTTCGGATAATCTACCGTAAAATGTGATATTTTGCGAAGTATATTCAGTCAATGTTCATGAAACGTGATGTTTTCATAAGATCGTAGGTTGGTTTGTGAGCACAGCTTTCGTAAGCATTAGCGTGCTAACGTTAGCACAAGGTAAGAAACGAAGCTTCGATTAGCAGTTAGCATTAGATGAGATAGCTAGCTGTGTTGTGACTGGTAGCTATATTGTAATGTCCGTTTTGCGGGGCGTATCCGGTCATCCGTTATCTGTTATTAGTTACCACGATGTTAGCTTCCGCGTTCGTTATAATGACACTGCTGTCAGGTTTCGAAAACAAAATATGTCGGCGTGGTTAGCAATAAGGTTATGCTAGCTTAAGGCCCATCTCTAATAAACTCACAGCTAGCCAAATAATTGGCACTTAACCTGTCCACTGTCCGTAACCTAAGCCACCAAACTAGCTGAATAGCCGAACGACCTCGACAGTTGATAGCCAACTAGCGCCAATGCCGTAATGACACTGGGGTAGGTTGCATGGTAGCTTGCTTTGGCTCTACTGCCTCATCGTTCCCGTTAAGCGCCAGCTAGTCCCCGAGTTTCCCAGACCGAGAGCAAAGCAGATGTTCCAAACAGGCCGACCGTTTTCGGCCTGTTTACCTCCTAACCAGTTGTCACTAGGACGTTTTTCTACCTTCTTGGTGACAGGTGAGCAAATGCAATTAATAGCGCTAAACTGATTGTAGTTATCAACTGGTGCGTAGCAGTCATGTTATATAGACTGATGCTGCAGGTTGATACATTAGCAAGTTAAAACACAAGCTAGCTAACATACAGGAATATTAATAGACAGTGACATTAGAGTATTTTCTGGTCAGCCAGTTGCTTCTGGGTAATCGTTGTCAGTGGTTTAAAGCCAGAAACATTCAGCATTCAACCCTTACTGTTGATACATTGTGTCTAAGTAACTTTAGCATCAGCTGTTTGAATGCCTCCATATGCATACATGAATACAGCTGATAACAAGTTGCTCTGTTATTTGCTCTCTTCTGCAGAACATTTGTCTGAGATGGGGGATGATCGACCTTTTGTATGCACTGCCCCTGGATGTGGGCAGGTATGATTTCTGAACTCAATATTTTATATGCATACCTCTATAACGCCCACTTTCACTCTCTTTACATTTTACACCTTTGATTACGCAGCCCAGAAATCTGAAACAAATCATCGCCTCTTTCTTATTACATGGGCTCACTGCAATTTAGCTAACAAATGCCAACATAGTAGACAGTGATCAAGCCCTACCTCACTGTGGACCATCTGCACAGAAAGCAGGTGTTATCATTAATCTCACATCATCAGTTCTTTTGATGAATTATTTGTCAGAAACACAGACACACTGAGGCTACACTTATGTTCTTTACATTAATACTTTATTGTTCTTATCTGCTGTTGTAAGGTGAGGTGCAGGGTAGCTCAGAGGAAACTTGAGGAAGACAAAACATCAGACTGGCAGGAAGGTGTGCTGGAGAAATAGGCAGACTTGTATTATTAGTCTTCCAAAAAACACAAAGGGAACACCTCTTTACTCTGCTCAAAACAGTTCTGGTGCTGCTCCTCAATAACCAGTCCATTCTCTCTCATTCCACTCACATATATAGCATGAGAGCCCACCTCTCCAGTTCAAACTGGCCTATCAGGTCAGTACTCTAGAATGGAGAGTTGACAAGGTTAACAACAAATATACATTGGGTTTTTTACTTGCTCATATTAATAAGGGCTCAATTCATTTTCATCATGTTAACATCAACACTGTACATTTAGAATAAAACAAGTTATGTGTACATTCAGTAATTATCTTAATTAGTTGTCATTTGATAACACATTAATGCAATGCTAAGTACAATTCCTTGTCTTTGTCAATTGATATTGGAACTATAAATCAAATAAAGAAAACAAAGAAGACCTTGTGTGAGTGAATGTCTACATTTTCTAACAAAAAGGCTTAGCAACTAGTTAGAGAGGGAGTTGGTGCTGCCTCACATTTGCTTTGTTGTTGTTGTTTTGCAGAGATTCACGAATGAAGACCATCTGTCGGTCCACAAACACAAACATGAAATGACATTAAAATTTGGTCCTGCCAGGACAGACTCTGTTATCATTGCAGGTAATGACATTACCATTTACATTAGTATGTGTTAAATGAAGCAGAACAAGAGAGTAATCAATTTAATGCTCTGAAGACCTGTATTGATATACTGCAGTGATGTTTGTTGGGAAGGACACAATTCTGTCCTTTTAACCTCTTGGCTAATATTATATGCTCTCTTTTTTTTTTTTGCAGACCAGACTCCTACACCCACACGTTTCCTGAAGAACTGTGAGGAGGTTGGGCTATTTAATGAGCTAGCCAGCTCCTTTGAACAGGAGTTTTCCAAAGCACACGAAGACGACCAGAGGACAAAACACCCGGTGAGAAAAAGAATGATTGCACACGTTAAATGAATGGCAAACGTCAGGTCATCGGATAAAAAAAATAAAATAATATGACCATTTCATTATTTTAGATGATCTGAAAGGGTATATTCATCTTCTGCTCTCTGCTCAGGCTGCACCTTTACAAACGCCGTCAGAAGTAAAAAATGAGGATGAGGGTACTTTACAGGTGGATTCTTCCTCTCCCGGAAGTCCAGATTCCTCCTCCAGCATGTCAGACAACAGTGGAGACTCAAGGGTGAGAGGCAAGGTACAACACATTGCCACAATCTGTGCTTATGTGTGGCTTGCAAGACTTGACTAAAGGCCTTTTTACAGTCGCCGCAGCCGACCTGTCGCGCGCCAATGTGACGTCAAAATGACGTAGATCTTGTTGAGCAAGTCTCTCTTGTAAACTTACTGGGTTAAGATGAGTTCTTTTATGGTGAATGAAAGGCTTGATCCGACGAAGTAGGTCATCGAATCAAATCTAAACATTGACGTCAATGCTGCTGCCAGTTCTGCCATTGTTTACCTTTTTCTTCTTCTTCTAGTCCGTAGAAATAGCAAAGTCGGTAGCCTTTCCTCATTAGCAACACCTCTGTTCAGGAGAAGACTGCAACTATTGTCGCGACCACCACGCACGAGTATAAATAGTTATGGCGCTCCCATGACGTCACATTGGCGCGCAACAGGTCGGCTGCGGCGAGTATACCGGACGCCTAAGACTTGCCAGTTAAACATCAATTATTGGTTCCCTTTTTAAGCAGACAGAATGCATTATTTATGGGAAATATATGGTACTGTTTGATTTGTCAACAGGAGATTGTGACAAAGCCTGTGCCAAGCTCTGCCCCCACTCCAACCATCGTGCGTCCAGGTTCTCTTCCCCTTCACCTGAGCAATGACGCACTACACCCAACTCTGCCATCTCCAACATCTGTCATCACGCAAGCCCCGCCCTCCAACAGACAGCTTGGGTAAACTACAGTGTGTTCCTGTTGTCTACATTTCTTGAGGCCTGGGGCGCTATTTGTAAAACATCTTAAAACTGAAGTAGTTCCGAGGAAAATGTACATAGAAAATATCGGTGTTGGGGAGTTGTTTGATATTAGCTTGGTGGGAAAATGAAGCTCTGAATAAGTGGAAAGATTTATTGGCTATGAGATTATTGGCTATCTTATTGTCAAAAAGTTTTAGATCTGGTATATTGCAAGCTACAAATAAGGTCATGGCCATCACTGGGCTCCTGGGTAGTTGGTGATATTGGTGCCACACACCTTGGCAAAATAAAATAATTTGTGAACCTGACTCTCAATCTGTATTTTGTCAATAGGCACAGAAGGAAGGAGCAGCCATTAACAAGTATCTGATTATGTCAACAGCTCCCCAACAAGCGCGTATCCACTGGTGAGGCACCTCCCCAATGGGCAGACAATCCCTCTCCTGCCCAGTCCTGTGCAGATGACCTCAGTTATATCTGTAAGTCATTTTCAAAACTTGGAACAAATCTATAACAAATGATACTTTTTTTTAATGATTTTTCTTTATATTTACCATATTCTGTCTGTTTCTCTCTCGCTCTTGTGTATTTGTTGTAATGCGGAGCTCGCGAGGCCAGTGAACTCTGTGCCTAACATCCCTGGGATTCCAGGACCTCCAGTTGGTGGGGCCAGCAGTGGCTCATCCTCCCCGTCTGGGTATAGTCTGCACTCTGAGACCAAGATGGTGAGATGGTTATTCATATTTACGTAATTTCGTAGCCTGCTGGCTCTGAAAAACAGTGTTAATTTATATAAACTCATTTTTTACATTTTGTAAAATAGTGATGCAAATTTCTAGCCTGGTTGACACCAGACCCTTCTTAGTTGTAACTGAGAGTGGGTCTGGGCAAGCTTCATCCACAGCCCATTTCCGAAAGGGCGTCACTCAAACGGACGCCGCTCAAATGCCTCTGGGCGCAATTGGATAGTCCTTCAACCAATCAGACCAACTTGGGGGCAGGGTGACTTAAATGTAAACAAAAAGCTGCTTGCCATCGCTGCGCTATCGTCATCGTGTAAAGCCCGCCTCAGCGGTTGTGATTGGTGCCTCGATTTGGAAACATTGGAAATGGGCTTGAATGGACTCTTGGCCATACTGACTTGCAGAGCAAATCTCAAATTTGCCGGAAGTTTGTCAGCGTTTTCCCAAGCTAGCAAATTTCACCACATGTAATACAGCACATTTTTAGTGAGCTTAAAGTCAAATGACCTACATGGAGTGTCGTCTGTGTGTCTTTGTAGCGGCTGAAGGCAGCTCTAAGTCACCAGGGCCCCGGAGCACAAGATGGGGCTGGTGGGGGGGCAGGATCTATCCCTGCTGTCCCCCAGAGACAGGAACACAGCCAACAGCCCACTCAAAACTCTGATGCACCATCACCTGCCCAACCACAGGTAATACACATGCTGCATAAATGCCTACAGTGTCCAGGGAACCTTTTATTGACATGAATGTATACAATGACATGGGTACCAGTCTCACCCCCTTAGCCTAAATAAGTATTTGGAACATATTGATCAAATATTGAAGATGGACTGCAGAGAGGCAGTTTATGCTGCAGAAGTAGTTTTGATCATTTTCACTTGATAAGACTGGGCTGCACTGTCTTGAAAGTGGTTGCCTTCTCTGGTAAAGTTGCATGTTTGGATTCACCTGGGTTATTTACTGGTATAGTGTAGTTTTCAGACACAGAAGCTTTATTTCATTTATTTTATTCATAACGGCAACTAGGGCTGCACAATATATCGTTTTTTTATCGGCACCGCAATATTAACTGGCGCAATAAACACATCGCGAAAGGCTGCAACATGTCGCGGAAGACGCTGAGAGATTTTTTTTGTTAGTTATTCTTATTCTATACTGATATTCTCTTTTAACTATCATTCTTTTTTAGTGCTGCCTTTTATATTCAAGTCAATGTTCAATTTGTTCAATAAAGGAATGTTGGAAATGATTTCCTTTCATTTATTTCAGATTCAACAAGGAATTTTTTGTTCTCTGCCAAAAACTCAAAGAAAAACAGAAAAACCCCGCAAAAAACTTCCCCAGCAGGCTGAGCTGTGCTCCCTGCTTCCACCGCCAGGGCCACAGTGCTATAGACAATGTTGTGTTACTTCTGAATGAAAGCTCACCTTTCAGCCCTACATACTGTCTCTGGGTCTGCTATTAGCCCATAGCACTCCTTTTTGTTCTTAAAACTACAAATGGCAAAAAATTTAAAACTTTGTATGCCTCATTGCGTAATGCTTGTGCCTTTTTGAGGAAAAGCAAAAAAATCATCAACATGTGCAAAACTTAGGTCATGCATGTAACCTGAAAGTATTCACTGCACTGCCTCCACCTTCTCATTCCCCAGGTGTCCCCTGCTCAGCCAACAGGAGGCCGGCGGCGGCGAGCTTCAGAGATGGACCCTGACGAGAGGAGGGAGCGCTTCCTGGAGAGAAACCGGGCCGCTGCATCCCGCTGCAGGCAAAAACGAAAGCTGTGGGTAAACTCTTTAGAGAAGAAGGCAGATGATCTTGCCAACATGAATGTGTCTTTGACGGTGAGTCTTCCCTTTTCCCCGTCACTCCATGGTTGTGTCTGTAATTTGAACATGAACACAGATTGGATCGTGCTGGAAATGATTTTGGGTGCTGTGTGTTCTGTGTTGCCATCAGAATGAAGTAAGCCTACTGAGGAACGAGGTGGCTCAGCTGAAGCAGCTCCTCCTGGCCCACAAAGACTGCCCGGTCACTGTTATGCAAAAGAAGGCAGCTTTCTTAGGTAACCATGGAGCTTACCAGCGAGCTTCCCACACTGTATCACTACTTTTGTCAGGATCCATCTATCATCTCATCCATCTAATGCATTCTTTTTACTCGCTCACCTCTCTTAAGGGTGAATGTTTCTTTCTCTCTCTCTAGCTGCAGGAGGAGAGGAAACCTCCAGGGATACTTCCAGTGAACCCATCGGCTCCCCAGCGGCAGTTATCCAGCACGGGCCGTCACCCCCCGCCTTGGCCTCCAGTCCAGGGGCCACCATCAACGGGCTGAGCGTCCGCGCTGCAGAGGCGGTGGCAATGTCGGTCTTGGCCGGCATGGGATCGGGTCAGCCGGGAGGGGTCGTCATGGCGATGCAGTCGGACTCAGCCCCAAGATGATGTGCTGACGCAGGTAGCCAGTATAAACTCGAGTGGCGGCCGGACTGGTGCAAAGCATTTGAAAAGAGGGACCCGCCCTTAAACCCCACCCCAGACTAAGATATTCTCGTCCTCTCACAGCCAATGATAATCACACAAAGACACGGCACAGTGCCTCCGTCAACCCTCCAGTCCCAGCAAGGCTCCCCGTTAAGAGACGCTTTGTCACTCTCTGTATATAAATATGAATAACACGCCGGACGCTCACTCTGCAGGGTTTGGGGTCATTTCTTGTTCAGTCGTGACAGTTGGAAAAGGTTTTAGATTGGAATGAAAAGTATGAATGACAACTTTTTAATGTCAAAAAGTTTATTTTCATTTATCTTACAAAATGCAGCTTTAGTCCAACTTCAGTCCCACACGTTGGCTGTGATACGGTTGGTTGCTTTCCAGGCTGACAATTTTACTTGTATTTTTCATTTGTATGAAGAGATTTTTATGCCTGATACTGGTCTTCGACATAATGTTTGATGCAGTGAAAGTACGGTGAGAGATTGGCTGGCTGATTTCAGGAAATGGCAGCCTGGAAAGTTTTTCTTTATGCTCTTTTCATGTTTATGTTTTAGTCTGTCCTTTAGTTCTCTGTCTGTGTTTCCCTTTTGAGTTAATTCTCCGTAAGTACACATGACGGTTTAGTCAGCCGAGTGCATAACAAACCAAATGTGTACACAGTTTACCCTGTGAGAGTGTGCCTGACTTTGTACCATCAGTTTTAACCTATTTGGAATGGATGTCATTACATTAGTTGTGTATGTATCAAACCCTTTTGACTGCATGGAAGGCTGAAGAATACCACTGTTTGTTTGTGCTTCATCATAATATCACTGTTTATCGATCTGCTTTTCTTCTGTTTTAAAACATCAAATTACTGATACAAAAACGGTCCTTGTTATGGAAGGATTCCATCCTCTGTCCTAATGTAACACTCTTGAAATAGTTAGCTTTGGAAGTCCTTTAAATGATAATCAAATATAATAGATTTTAAATCATTTACCCTGGCATTTTAGTTGAGGAAAAGAGAGCAGTGCAATATATTTTTCTATTGAATATCAATGTTCTTGCATTTATTTGTCGTGTGTAGCCCAGCCACTGAGAGGGGTTTGGTCCATTTCGGTTGAAAGCTAAAGTTATGAGGTGAGTGAGAGAAAATGTGAAGATGAGTATTCTTGAATGAATGTTGATTAGTGCACATCTGTAGAGAATTACAGATGTTCTAGTCTTGGGTGCTTTCCTACATTTGAAAAGCTGTCTTGTATCATGAAGTCAACTTCACTAGTTGTGCAAGGTGCTTCAGATTATTTTATACCGCAGTGTACTTCCACAGCTATCATGTTTATTTCCCTTGTCACTCTGTTGTTTTTTTTTTTTAAATAACATGTCATTGTTTTAACATGTTTATTTTTTTCTGTGAGCATGTCAGGCTTTTTTTCCATCATATGATTAGGTTGTCCCTTTTTTTATTTTGTTAAAGAGCTTAGATGTTTTTATGCGTTTAACACAGGTTGAACCACATGAAAAAAATGTCTTTGATATCTGTATGAGGAGAGTTTGTCAAATACTCAGGCTTTAGGATGGGAAAAATACTTGTGTATAGTCTCAACTAATGAATAAGTTGTCTCGGGCAAATAATAAAATAAATTAATGAAAAAGAAATGCTCATCAGCATGTTTATCCCCAGTTTGCGCCTCTCGCGTATTTTCCGCTTTTCCGAGAAAAAAAAAATTAACCAGAGGGTTGTTCAACAACATGTACCACTGTCCTAAATCCAAAATCCTTAAAACTTCTTAAATTAATTTCTTTTCATACAAAAAAAATATATAATTTGACTACTTACTTAACTACAACTACTACACCCTGTAACACCCTGCAGTGCCCTGCTACGCCATGAACTACTACACCTACTATTTTTGGTCATAGTTCCATTATCTTTATTATGACTATTATTGCCACTGTTCATCACACCCCCAACCGGCACCGCCAGACACCGCCTACCAAGAGCCTGGGTCTGTCTGAGGTTTCTCCCCAGGGGAGTTTTTCCTTGCCACTGTCGCACTAAATGCTTGCTCTCGGGGGAATTACTGGTATTGTTGGGTCTTTGTAAATTATAGTGTGGTCTAGACCTACTCTATCTGTAAATTGTCTTGAGATAACTCTTGTTATGATTTGATACTATAAATAGAATTGAATTGAATTACTACTAATTCCTTAACGTGATTAACTCTTTTATCACTAACTCTGCACTTCCCCTCAGCTTGGTGAAGAGTTTTACATGTAGCATCTTCCTGCTCATTCTTTTAGTTTTACGTCCACAACTTAACTGTTCAGATTCAGTCTCACACCGCTCTCATGGTGTCATTTGGCCTAAGCAGGCAGCTGTTTTCGGCATAAAAGCTCTTAAAAACCCATCGTACACTTGCTGCCCCAAACAGCAAACAGACAGTAACAACATGTTTGTGAACATAGTGGAGCATTTAGCAACTTAAGAGCCAGATATTTCTCTCAGGAGTTGGCGAAGAGCAAAAACAGAACTAAAAGGAGTGTGAATACTACATGGCCAGAAATGTGACTGCATATGAATGATAATGTTGCTCTGTATCTGTTGTACACATCCAGCAGATACATAGCATGCTGGATGTGTAAATAAGCAACTGCATGCTAACAGGTTTGCTATTTAAATTTTAAGTTGATAAAATGTCAGAGTTGTGTTTACAGCTTCTTTCCACTGCCTCCTTGTGGCCACAAATGCAGTTTTTATTTAATGATTAACAGTTTTTTTATTTATTTTTTAAACTAAACACAAAACGTACAGCTCACAACATAAACACACACCCCGAACTCCCCCTCTCGTTCTCAACGCTTCCTTAGACAAAAATTAAGACTAGATGAAATAACATAATATGCAAGACAATACGATAAAATAATAACAAAATAGACAACAAACTGCAAACCAAATAAACATTATGTATATGTGATAAAACAATACGCACTTAGTATAGCCTACTCCTCTCCCGGCTTCTTAGAGCCCTCCAGAAAGCTTAAGTACTTTCCCCCATTTTCTAGTGTAGGCATTCAATCTTGCAAACCGTTTATATGATATTTTTTTAAACGCTGCCACTCTAGTCATCTCACAAGCCCACTCCTGGATTGATATATATGTGTATATATATATGTATATAAACTATTTTTATGCTTTTTTGCATTCAATAAATTCCAGTGTGAATCAATTTATTTTCATATGAAAAAGTGCCAGGGGAGGATCCCCTGGGCAAGTGAGTGACTCACTGTGAGTCCGTACAGAAAGCCCGGAATGTCCTGAAATCCTAAAAAACGCCCTTGCATACACCTGAACTATGCAGGACTTCCTGCTGCTGCAGGTTGTTTTTATCTAATAATATTTATTAACTGCCCCCTGACTTCATGTCATTTTCCAAAAGTGCCACCTGGCAAAGCAAGTTGAGTGTCCCTGATGGTTCGGATAATAAAACTTTTTCATTTTATTTCAAGTTGTAGGCTACAAATTTAGCGCTGACATTTCTGGCTGCCATATTTGTTTGGTTGGCAGTACCGTTAAATATATTATTTTGTCTTTTATTGTGCAGCAGACTAAATCAATAAATCCAGGTGGTTGTAAAGATCTTTTTTAATTTTTTTATTGTGAAAATACATCCAGAACAGCAGTGAGGGTTGTTAAAGGACTTTTAAGGATTTTTCAACGCTCACACTGAGGTTATCTTTCGGAAAATCGGAACTGTGATTCCGGTCTTTAATGGTAATTCATGAGAGGCACAGACTGGGGCTAGTTTCCACCTGAGGGGAGGGAGGCAGGTGAGGAATCTGGAGGAATGCAGCTGTAAAAACACAACAGCAGAGGGAGCAGAGAGTCTGCTTTTTATCCACCGTCCTGTCATGTGACTGACTCCTCAGGCGAGTTGTTCATCTCCACAGTCATGGCGGTGTCGGGGAGTCACGAAGATGGAGTAAACACCACCACTTGATTTTGTGTTCTTAGCTTCATGAATGCTGAACTGTACTTGCCGTCAACCGAGATATCGCAAACATCCCGCAGGCTCTTGTGCTTCCAACGATGGCCGACCGCCGCGTTGATCTGTCGGCTCTGCCTAAAGAGGTCAGGGACCAGCTGGCGGAGTTGGATCTGGAGCTATCCGAAGGTAAGGTATCCATACAGTGCGTTTAATAGTTTGAGCCGCGGCGGTAAGCAATGCAAAACTGTGGATCTTGAGCATGTTTACATGAAATCCTCCGCAAACAGTCGCTCTGTGTCAGCTGGGTGAGACTCGGTGCTGCTGCAGCGGATCCGGACACGACTACAACAAATGATAAAAAAAAAAAACCCACTGACCTCCTTTTTTTAAGCTGTCATTTCTCCATCAACTATCCTTGTTGCTTTTATTGTACATTAACGAATTTATTTGCGTAGTTTGCGACACACTTTATGAACAAATGTGTGTTTATTTTAGTAATCTGGCATGTTTAGTCTTTTCTATCTCCTCCATGTTCTTATTTTGATTCACATTATTTGCCTGCATATACTCATCACAGCTATTTAAGCATATAGCCTACACTCCTGAGGAAAATGGGTCAAGTTTGTCATCCCAGACGGCCTGTGTGTGTGTGTTTTTGTGTGCAGACATCAGTGGACACTAAATGATGCTTTGGCGCCTCCGATACTCCGCTGCTCTCAGAGCCTGAACTCTGAAACTGCAGCAGATATGGGAGGGTTATTTGTTTTATACGAATTACTGTGGGAAATGGGGAACATGGCTGTTGTGCAAGTCTCCTCCTCACACTGTGAATCACAGTGCAGCAGCTTGATTATTGCTGTGCAGCTCTCAGGTGCTCGGGGGTGGATGAGTAATGTTATGTTTCCCTTGGAGAGCCAAGCAGCGGGGGTGCATGGGCCACTAATAATGCCTCAGTCTCCTCTTGCACCACAGACACACACAGATACCTGGCACTGTCCTGCCCATGTAAAAGAACAGGTGAAACTAAACATCACATGAGAAAACCCAGGTGGAAACAGCCATCATTACTGTGCACTTGTTCAGCCTATTTTATTCATTTTAGTTAGTAACTAATAATAATAGTAACAGAACCTAGTGTCTGGAATATTTTTGATATTTTTACATTTACTCTCATTCATGACAAGGCAACAAATCTTTCAGGACATGTGTTTAAAGATTTGAACAGACAAACTGTCAGTGTTACCTGGACAACCGGCTGTGGATCTCAATGATTGTTCCACCTGTCACTTTTTCCACTTCAGTATCTTACAGTACAACCAAGCTCAGGCCTCTAATGTAAACTACAATATGTGAACACTTGTTGTTAAACGAAGCAATAGGCTACCTATTGTTTGAATGTATCAGTTTACTTTGACTGCATGTCATTCATTATACAGAGTGGGGCCATGCTATGCTTTGACCTGAGCTACTGCAGAGTTGAGCGTGTGTTGTGGTTATTAATAGACACCAATTAACTGTGTGATAATGAGACTGGATAATGGAGGAGGGGATGTTCACCCTGTGTTTAACTCACTTGACATGGGTGAAAGGCAGTGGATGATGGGAAATCACTGTGTAATCAAGTGTACAATATGGAATACGGTAATTGTAGATTAATAACAATATTTACCCTACGCATTACTCAGTCATTTGTCAGGGATGTAAGGCAGTTACAGTAACCGATTAATTTACCTGATGTGGATTATTGTTTGAGCACTGTGGTATTATTGCAAAAGCCCTTGTTTTGTTTGTTTAACGTAATATTAAAAATGTGTTTAATGCTACGTCATAGAGTACAAATAATGAGCTTTTGAATGTGAAATGGTGAGTTTTTGAATCAAGTCTATAGTGAAAATATATTATAACAGTCTAGAGCCAATTTAGTATCTGTAATAAAACGAGTAGATACAGTCAGTTGAAGATTTAAGACTGAAAACTAATTTCAGTTTTATCTTTTATTCACTTTGTAAAACACACAGGTTTATAACTGGATATTAGGGCTGCAACTTATGATTATTGTCATTAGCAATAATTATTTCTGAAGAAAATTGTCAAAAATGTCCATTACATGTTCAATGCCCCGAAGGTTCCATCGTCAAATTGCTTGTTGTGAAAACAGAGATGATTACTCAATTTATAAAAGTTGTCAAGATTTAATTTTCTGTCGAAAATCTGAAAATTGGACTAATCGTTTCAACACTACTGGTTATTTTTGCAAAGTAAGAGTAAATGAGAAATCTGTCATCTAATCCAAGTCAGGTTTCTTAAGTAATTCCCATCATATGTCTTATCAGGTCTCAAGGTAATACAATTGACTCGAGTCAGGATTGAGTTCAAGTCTCTTTATAGTCTTCAGTGTTTCTGCTGTTTAACAGCTTGGAGACAGCTGCTGCTTTGCTCTGGTCAGATGGTCTCACTGGAGCAGCTGAAGCCTATTGACAGAACAATCAGACATGAGGACAGTCAGATTCATCTGTGATAGTCTTAATGTTTTTGAGTCTAAAGTGTGAGTGTTAAGGTGACACCCCCAGAGTGACTGAACCTCTCCTGAGGACGATGGCTCCATCATTTGTAACTTTAGATCACAGACAACGTTTTTGCTAATAAAAAAGGCCCGGTGGTATCCAGATGCCCTGCTCCTGTATCCACGTCTTCTAGCCTAATGATGTGTGTTCGCCGTCTGCTCAACGCTGACGGGACAAGGCGAGCAGCATCTGGCTGCCCAATAAGTTTGAAACCTTCTCATGGATATCTTTTACATGGCAACAATCACCCCATTGTTGTCCCGATACATGGGATGCATCAGCAGTTTTTTTCCAGAGCAATTTGTGTGTGTGTGTGTGTGTGTGTGTGTGTCTGTGTGTCTGTCTGTCTGTCTAAGTGTGTGTGTATGTGAGAGAGAAAGAGCAACTCCACCTACTACTACCCTCCCTGACTGTAAGGGCACTAAGAAAGCCATTGAGGGGATCAAAGACTTGGTGATTGAGCTGGACTGGAATTTAGAGCACTGAACCACAACAGTTTAAGCTGCTCAGCTTGGGAGTGTGTCGGCATCGTAGTATCTGCAGCTCCTGTGTTTACATTGAGTGTGTGACAATGACCACAGATGATTTTCTTATACAGATGCTGTTCACAGAAGACAACAGGCAGTGTATGGTATCGATCATGTGTCTAACACAGTAGAAAACAGTCAAGTACTGAAAGTTGGCAATACATGTCAGATTCATTTTATTCTTTCATCTAGTCAGATATGTACTGATTTGTATTATCATTTTTCCAAATGTGGACTGTATTTTATTCTGCAAAGTTATTGTATGGCTGCTTGTGTTTAGACAGCATTTAACATTTGAGAAGTTTGGCTTCTTTTGTTGTGAATGAAAATGAAAAAAAACATCTTGTAGATATTCTTTAAAGTAGGGTTTCTCCAAGATTAAGACTGCGTTCAGACCAATTTGAGCACACAGCCCTCTCATTCATTTCAATGGAGCCAGTACGTCAGTGCAGCAATGCTACATACTGATGTTTAGCATGTTCATCTTGGTTTAGCGTGTTAGCATGCTAGCATGTGCTAATTAGCAGGTACAGCTGAGGCTGATGGGAATGTCGTTATTTTGCAGATATTTGGTCATAAAGCAAAGTATTGGACACATCTAAATTCTGCCCTGATGGTGGCGCTAGAGAGCAACTCAGAGTATCACCGACGTTGAAATTCATTTTGAGGGGAACATAAACGTCTGCACCAAATGGCACGGCAATCTATCCAACACTAGTCGACAGACCAACAGGCCGTCACTGCTGTCCCTAGAGCCACTAGCATGGCTAAAACCATATTGGTGTTGAAACTCGAATGTCGTATTGACACCAGTATCGATACATTTCAAATGATACATAGCCCTACTCATAACCTATGATTCATGCCATTTGCACAGTCCCTGTCAATGACTATAAATGTATCACATGTTCAGTCAAGTCAACAGCTCTTCACAGATTGCATAGCTAGCCTACATGTAGTCATTTTCTGTACTCCTTAATTTGATTGCTGTCTCGCTCTCTGCTGTAACTGCCCGTGCTGATAAGTGGATGTGTGGATATTCTAGTGACTAACATCCATCCTGCTGCCTGTCTGCTTCTGCTGCTGCTGTGGAGAGGCAGGTTTTCCATACTAAAAGAGAGGGAGGGAAATGAGAGATTACGGTCCTGCCTGCGTCTCTCAATCTAGGTCAGAGCATCAGGGGGCAACATGCCTGGCTCATTTAGCCTGTGAGTCACTCTGGGCCAGGACTGCTGCTGGGGATCTCTCTCTCTCCCACCCACCTGACACCACCACTGCCTTCTCTCTATCTGTCAGGCTGCCGTTATTCAACACTTTACTTATTAACAAGTCCATAAAAAAAAAAAAACAATGCATTAGCCGACTTTCAATAAATTTCAGCTTTACAACCTCGTCTGTGGCACTCCGCCTCAAGCCCATTTGTTCAGATGTTAATTTTTTAAAATGGTTCACAAATATATTGTTTCTTTTTTTATTTCCTATAACAGCTGGGCACTGACATTTCTAGCAAACATTTCTCAAAGAGGAGTAAGTACTGCAGCCTTGGATTAATATACAGTTAGTGCACTAGTGAGTATTTATGGAAGCTGGATGATGTCTGTGGGATCTAGAGCTGAAACAATTAGTCGATCGACAGAAAATAAATCAGAAACTAATTTGATACATTTGTTGTCATTTAGCAAAAATACCAAACATTTGCCATGTGAGGATTTGATGCTTTTATTTGTCATAAATGATAGCAAAAACAATGAATTGAGAAAATAGTCTGCAGATGAATCAAAAATGAAAATAATTGTTAGTTGCAGCCTTAGTGGGAAATGAACTACAGTGCTTATAACAAAGGAACATGTCACCCAGTAAAAAGATTTGGCCCACTGATTTTTTGGATAACAGTGGAGGTCTATGGCACAGAGGAATAAACTGGATACATAGACATACTGGATACTTGTTAGTAGGATCAGTTCATTGCTAGTTTTCATCTTTTCATGGGATTTTTTGACAATAAAAAAAAGAACAATATCACCAAATGTATCCTTAAGGGCTGATGGGCTCTGGAAAACACTGGGCTGTGTGTGTGCCATGCTTACGTAAGTAGTTATTCATGCATGTGTTTACACGCAGCATTGACAGGGACAGGAAGCATGCTGATTTAGCGTATCTATTTAGAAGCTCATTAACTGTTGCAGAGGAGCTGATCTCCAGTCAGTGCTTCAGGCCACAGACTTGGTTTTACACCACAAAAAGAGGGTTTCTTCTGTAGGGCTGGGTATCGTTAAAAAATGTACGATACTGGTACCGGTTCCTGAACGATACTTTTTTTTCGATACCAATTTTTATAAAATAAATAAAAAAGAAATAACATTACGGTACAAACCTTTTTAATTTATTTTTAAACAACATTTTTAACACCTATGTGACGCACACTGTAGTCAAGCCTCTCAAAATACAACAACACACACACGTGAGCCCCGTCTCTGTGCGTAACGTAGAGTTTTTCCTGCATGCCTCAACAACGTGTAGACAGCCAATCACCAGCATAATTAGATCTTGGTAGAAGCATGCTGCATGCTTATTGGCTCACCGACGCTGATGAGATTTACTTCTCGGGTATTGAAATTTGGTGATACTCAATACAATGGAGGAAATTCGGTTGGTGCCTAAAAGTATCGAAGTTCGATACCCAGCCTTACACAGAAACAACACAACAGGATGCAATTGTTCTCTTCTTATATTTTTGGAAATGAATTGGTAGTATTATATAACACCATGTGTGTCTAATTTCACCGTGCACACACAAACACTGGGGATGCATTGAAGCCTTGTATACAAAAAAGACTAAATAATTTAGATGAGACTCAAGTGCACACCTCCGCACAGACACGCACTGTCAGCTGGGTAGCTGAACCACCTCACCTCCAAGTCAACAGTGACCTGCATGTGGGCTGTCAACCTCTTCTTGCTTTAAAGCTGTGCTTTACTAAACCTTCTGGTATTCGAATCAACCTTCCTCTGATCTATTTGTTCTCTTACATCTACAGCTTGTAGCTAAAAGGATGGAAAGAAATGACAGTGCAGGAATAAGTAGTGGCCAGGTCACTATGCTGTTCACTGAATTATTTATTATTAAAAAATGCCAAGTGGAAGTAGTATGTGCTTCTGACTGCACCAGTGAGTCCTCTGCCATTTCATCAAAGTTTCTCTCTAGCTTACATGTTAACAGATCGCGCTCACTTGTACGTGAGTTGTGAGTGCTAATGAACAAGGGTCGCAAGTAATAATAATTTTAATTGTCAGTGCGTTAATATTTCAGGAAGTCATATAATTGGGCTGACACAATTAGTTGATTGACAAAAAATACATTGGCTATTAACAATTTTGATCACAGTTAAAATCTTTTCATCAAATGAAAATGTCAAACAAATTGAGGATGTGCCTTTTTTTGTTTTGGTATCGTAAATTGAATAATTTGGGGTTTTAGATAGCTGGTCGACACAAAAGATGAGGGGCATCTTCCACTTTTGTCTGATTTGATTACTTAAATAAATGACTGGCAGATTTGTCAGTGATAATTATATAATTGTTTGTTGCAGCCCTAATCAAAATGTTCCTGACATCTTCATATTGATTTTTTGTTTTGTCTGATCAACAGTCCCAAACCCAAATATATTCAGTTAACAATGAGAAAAGAAGTGAATTCTCACATATGAGAAGCTGAAACCAGTGAATGTTTAGCATTGTTGCTTGATAAACAACTTTAATGATTTGTTGTCGATTAATTATCTGTAAATTGAATGACAAACAGGCTTCCTTTTGTAAATGTAATATAATCTCACTCTTCATTTCTTATTGCTTCGTATTGCATTCCATGTGACCGCCCTCATCGTATGGCGCTGTCCTGTATCGTCACCATGGTTTTACATCTCATGTTCCCTCATGCAGCACCACATGGGTCTGGTTTCTATGGATACGGACCATGTGGTGCCCCCACACCCTGCCCCCAACCCCCCCGCGTACACAAACACTTTCACTTTGTAAATTCTCCATAAAGCCTTTCCAGATTACAACAGCCAAATGTTGGAGCTGCACATACAGTTACACAATTGAGTGCTGCTAAGCGGTTAAAACCATTACAGAGGAAACATGAGGTCTCTGTCAAAACTCGTCGACAAGCTGTTCAAAGGCTGCTCCAAATGTGGTGGAGAAATGTAGCTGTTTCTTGCCTGACAGTACAAATGTACAACCTGTGTGTATCCTTTGCAGACCTCAGTATCCCATAAAGCATAGCATGCAGGTCCAGGCATCCAGGCGATCCTCATCAACTCATAAAGTCAGAAAATATGTGACCATGTTGTATTTTCCAGGTATCTCAGCTCAGGTAGTTATTAATTTAACTAATAAAAGCCAGTGAAGGTATCCATCCTGGTAATAAACCTGGACATCCTGTGATTTTATGAGTTGATGAGGGGGACCTCATCAACCTCACCAACATTTTATGTAGTTTTTCTACTTACTGTAAAAGCTTTACATTCATTTGTGTAAATGTCTTTTCATCCACCTATTGCTCCTGTTGCAGTTAGTGGTTTTGAGTGTCATCTCTTGATGTTTCTTCCATTTTTTTTCCCCCTTATATGCTGTGGTGTTTTTTAAATAGTTTTTTTCTTGTCGTTCTAGAGTGGTTGGGCAGGAACCATTGCTATTGTGGGCCTGTAAAGCACACTGAGACATTGTAGGTGGAAGTGGGCTGTACAAATTCAAAAAGACTTGACTGTGGAATCTGAGATCTCCTTAAGTGACAGAGACAATGAATAAGTCTCTCGAACTTTACAGGCAGCATTTTACACCTTTTTCTCCATTACTTGGTAATTTTATTTGATAGTAATAAAAAAAAACAAAAAAAACAATACATACCACAGAATGTTTCTGTGCTTCAGAGACATCCATATCACTTGGTTTACATATTATCCCACAGGAAAATATGCTCTTGTAGGTGTCATGTTGCCAACGTAACAGCTTTGCCACTAAGTGTGTGTGTGTGTGTGTGTGTGTGTGTGTGTGTGTGTGTGTGTGTGTGTGTGTGTGTGTGTGTGTGTGTGTGTGTGTGTGTGTGTAGTAGGTGTGTCAGCCACCCCCTCCTCTTTCATTTTGTCTACTGTGCACAGAGAAGAAAAAAACAGAAGGTGGAAGGGAGGCACTGCCTGAGTCACTTCTTCTTTTCAGTTAACTGGATGCACGTCTTTGCTCTTATGCTTTGTAACCCCTGTCATTACTTCTACTGGCCCTGAAGAGGGGTGTGTGTGTGTGTGTGTGTGTGTGTGTGTGTGTGTGTGCGTGTGTGTGTGTGTGTCTGTGTGTCTGTGTGTGTGTCGTCACTCCCTGTTGGAGTTGAGTTTAATGAGTGTGTGGAGTGAAACATTAATCATTCTGTTACCTGAGTTGGGCACACCCTGCCTGGTACACCAGAAGGAGAGAATCACTTGAGACCTGCAGAGAAATTGCGTGTGTGTGTGTGTGTGTGTGTGTGTGTGTGTGTGTGTGTGTGTGTGTGTGTGTGTGTGTGTGTGTGTGTGTGTTAGGGCTTCAGGCTTTTTTAAAGCACTTCTTTCACTCACCAATACCTGTAATACCAGTTTTATTGTCTAAGTCAATATATGTACATGCATATCTTTTCCTTATGAACTATAATGCATGGTGAAAGAATAATAACATTAGATTCAACTTTATTGTCATTGCACGGAGTACTGGCACTAAAACAATGAAATGCAGTTTAGCACCTAACCAGAAGTTCAAGAAACAGTAGTATTATACATAATGTCTAGTTGTAATATACATAATAAATAATATAGACAGTAAGGGGTGGATATGAATATGCTGGATATATACTGTACAGTATTAGCAGTAAATAAACAGTATCGACAGTGTGTAATGAATACGTTAAGATATATACGGTATAAACAGCAGAGCATATGCAGCAGTATCAGTAGGCAGTGTAAGTATTAAGTATAAAATATAAAGTGCAGATTGTACTGTAAGTACAAGTTATGCTAATTATAGACATTATATACAGAATAAACAGCTGGAAGAAATTATATGAGTATTGGTGCATACACAGTCCTGGTGAAATTGTTCAGTGGTTGGGGGTAGGTACAGTATGTGTTGGTCAGGGTTGGAAAAAAATGTTCTGTCACTGAGGAAGATGTGTGTTGGGGTGGTGAACTTAGGGCAGCCCCCCCCACAAACAACAGTCTCCTCAGAAAGAGAAAAGAGCCGTAGAAAAATAGACACTGGTGAGCCTTCTTACCCCTCAGTCACATTAGCTACAAGAGACAGGGACAAAGCGACAGGCTACCATTCATTTCAATGGGAGTGGCCGTTTTACCAGCGACAAGTGACGAGCTTGCCGCTGCCACGAGCAAGGCAGGGCCAAAATAGACAAGAAGTCTATTTTATGCAAATGCTGAGCGATGCGACAAAGCGACTGCCGAATCAGAATGAAGTCAGCGTGAGGGCAGCGTGATGTATGTACGTTGGTTGTTCGAGTTCAGCTCGAGTCGAAGAAAATCATTCAAGATGAAGTGACTTGTAAGACCTCTTGCAGATACTAAGCAATAGCATGCTACTGCTACTGGGACGTGCTTGAAGGTAGCACCAGAGAATTTCTGTTTACTTTTGCCAAACAACCAGGAGTAGGCTAGGCACGCCCAGGAATGCCCATCAAGCGAGTGTGTGTCGCTGACTTTTGTAGCTAATGTGACTGTAGCGTTAGTCTCGCATTGCCGCTACACAGCGCTGTGGAGTAAGGTCTGGCTACACCACAAAAAAATCTCTCTGGGTTGTTTGCATTTTTTTAAACCAATCACAATCGTCTTGGGCGGCGCTAAGTTCCGGATGCAATCATGGCGGCTCTGCAAAATGGTCTCGGGAAGGAACTTGTTTTAATTGAACATTTGCACCCCGCTAAAGAAAGTAAATTATTAAATGAAGTTAACTGTTCATACAATACAGTAACATGAGCTATTTAAATTAGCTGGATACATGGTTAAAAGTAATTTGCTCTTACCAGTGTGTACTTCATCCACATCAATCCCGCCAAAACATCTCAGTTACATATATATTGGCGTAAACAATCATGCATGAAAAAAACAAGCAGGCCTGCCTTATTGCACAATTTAAAATGTTATTCAAAACAGCGTGTGGCTTGCAAGCTCGAAATTTGTTGTTTTCGTTTTTTTGATTTTGAGAACAGCAACGAACAGAGAGCGGAAGGTAAGGAACAAAGCCAGACATCTGGCGAGTGAGCCACACCTCGGATGTACTTCCATTGATCCAGACTAGCCATCTTGACCAGTGTTGAGGGTCCAAGAGAGGTCCTCAAAAATATGGACACCTACTAATTTATTGTCATACTGACACCATTCCCTGTCAACTGTCTTGACCTAAGCAATGAGAAAGGGACGTTTTGGAGCATTTTTTAAGACTCTTTGTGGTAAGTTCAAAAATACCAAATAATATGTTTTTGGGAAAATGTGTATAAAATGATGCACAGAATATTTGATGCAATGATGCCACCACGAAAATGCACAGATGGTTTGAATGTTTCACACAGTCTAAACATTAGAGCTTGAATGAAGAGCTGGAACAAAAGTGTGACATAAGATGATTTTTCCAACTATAAAGCTACCTAAAGGGAGATAAGAGTAAAATGGTGGATGCTTAGGGCATTAATAAAGATTTAAGTTTTGAATGTGGTCTATGCTATCACCCTAAAAGTCAATCACACATTAACCTGCGTGTTGTTGTTAACACGCTTGGAGTCCCGTTTCGACATGCACAGTGAACTGTCGGCTCCTCCCCTGAGATTTTTGCTCATTCACAAGCACACAGCAGGTATACACATGCATTGACACACACCTGACATGCCACATTATGTAGATAAGATATGATCCCAAATGTAATTGTCAAATCACTTTTTATTTTGACTTTATGCTACACAATGACCTTAATTGTGAGGACGGTGTGTTATATGACAGTTGACTCTCTTATTTTTATATATATATATATATATATATATATATATATATATATATATATATATATATATATATATATATATATATTTATTTTTTATTAAAAAAAAAGAAAAATAGCTGGATTTGGTAGCAGGAAAACTTTGTCTGAGGATGCAAAATTGAATACTGGAAAACATGACATCCTCCCTTACAGGCAATGTGTGTGTGTGTGTGTGTGTGTGTGTGTGTGTGTGTGTGTGTGTGTAAATATCAAAACCCCCTCATAAAAATAACACAATTGTAATAATTCACAACAAATGCAGAGATGGCACAGTACCACACAGAGGGGGCCCATATGTCATTCTTTGTTCTGGAAAATGTTAGCCTTTTGCCTGACACATAACTAAAGTCTTATAACATTTGAAAGATCTGTCTTGGAGCCTAACATGGTGTTGTGTGACATCTTATCTTCAAATCTTGCTGAAATTGTCGGTTTTCTGTGAGATAAAAGCTGGAAGTACCTGTTTTCCCCGTAATAATTTAACTTGTTTGGATCATTTTCGCCGAGCAGGTGTGTTTAAGCTGTTATTCTGAAAAAGCAACTGAATGAGATGTGATGAGGGGGAGGAAAAAAGCAGGGAAAGAGAATAGAGGTTGGTAGCTAATTACTATTCAGACAAAGTGCCCGTGGGGTAGAAGGAGAGAGCAGTCTCGCTGCAATTCAAATAATCTGAGGCTAGCGAGTGTGAGAGTGTACGGGGCTGGGAGAAGGCACAGCTTTGATGTTTCTCTCTGCACATTGTGGAAAAATCAAACAAACGCTCCGAGGTGAATGAGACTTTTTCACCAATGCATTTGTCAAACCGAGACGAAAGAGGAGAACTGTGGCAGCTTCGTGCAAAGCCGGACTGTTGCACTTGTCACTGAAATGGTTTGATTGTGACCTCCACCATCAGACAGACATGACTGGGTCACTGTGAGAAAGTGAGTTAACAAGTGAGGCCCTCATCACCTCAGCAGAGCTGTGCTTCGCCTCATAAGCAGATCTCTTTGAATGTTTATTTGACTGTAAATTGTTAGCAGACAGGAACAGATTCTCGCCTGAAATAAGTTACTGCAAAAGAATAAGATTTATTTGAAAAGCACCTTTCATACACTAGATACAGCTCAGGCTTCTCAAAGTGCCCTGAATAAAAATAAACATATTATAAAGGCTTCTTTAATTTTGCTCATATTCCAGTTGCCAGTTTCGTCACATTTTCATTTACTGTATGATTGTGCAGCTCTGTTCACAGGTAGTTCACTGATCGGATGCACCCCTTTAAAGAGTTTTAACTCTTCAGTTCCCACTGCTGGAATCTGCTTGGATCTGATGATGCAACCATAAAAAAACATCTATTTCAAATCATCCAGATGGACGAGTGATTACATTGAGATTCATTTAATGCCACGTCAGCCCCTCCCCCATCACCGACTCCATAAACCTAACCCTCCCTTATCTCTCTCCCTGTGTGTCTTTCTGCAGAGAAACTGCCTGTTCACATGAACTAAAAATAAATCATGTGACTGAGCGAGGCCAACTGTACCGTTCATGCATTACTTATGGAAGTGTTTGCTTTTTCTCCCTTTTTTCCTCAGAAGTCCCCGAGTAGATATTGTGTTGAAGTGGGCTCTCAGGCGATGTCCTCTAAACATGAGCACTCTCATTTTTGTCAGCTCGTCTGTGTAATTTGCTGACATGTTGCTGGGTGCTAAAGAACTGTTATGGATGTAAATATGTTATAATTAAAGCTTAGATGACCAATCAGTGTTTGAATGTAGAGTTGGATCTGTGTTGTGTCTTTCGTGGAGTTGTATCGAGATGATACGATCATACGTTATTTTGCTATTTATTACTGTCCACAAGTAAAGATTCCAAGCAAATTGTGTTAAAAACTATCACAATTAGTTTTTGTTTTTAAAGTTTTTTGTTTGACTTGTGTGAAGACTATTTGTTGGTATATATTTGCCATCTGGTGATATTTGTACATGCTTATAATTAAGGCAACTGACCATTAATCCTATTAATAACAATAAAAATGTTCTCAGATCTGGGAACACAACATTTCTGTAAAACAGAGTTACGACAGGGTAAGAAACACAAGTGGTAGGACAGTCATGCAGGTTTTAAACAAAGTCCAAGGTTAGCGGAACTTATTTCAAAGACCAAAAAAGGTGACTAGTGTTCAGATTTGGTTTTATGTCCATATAAAGTGGTTTAGATAATCTGGCAATTGTTGAGATTGAAAGCCCATTCTTGACCTGAAACAGCAGTTGACACAATTTCATTACAAGGTCCATTTAGTAGCTCTTCTGTAGCTTTCAATCATAGCACATTATCTTCCTCTGTAGATAGAGTTTGCCCAGTTGTTGTGGAATTGTAGATCAAATTTAAAAGTTCATTCTTGTCTAAACTGTAACCTCCTTACAAATTGTCTGATTGTGGGACGGCTCATGTTTTCTGGCCAAACCAACAATTAGACCAAAGTCGTAGTAAAGCAGAACTGTCCTTTTCGTATTGATATATTTTTATTAATATTGTGATGGATAAACCTATATCGCCCAGCTCCCAGGGCTGTGCTATATGCAGTTGTTCACCTGTGTCAGTGTGCCAAGAACATCCTCATCTAATCTCTATTGTCCTCTGTGGTGTAACTGGGAAGAGGCGACACCAGTGGCATACAGCTTTAAGCTTTCATCACTGTGTGTCTAAGCAGCATAATTTTTTAATCAGGGATTAACTATCAGAGCTCCAGGAGATGATACAACTGCAAAAGAGTCACAGATGGTCACAAAATGGGATCACCGGTCACACTGGCCAATATCACACTGAGTGGAAAGAAGCCAGGGTTACTACACAAACAGTGGAAGTTTAGTTTTCTGTTTGGACTTTTTTTTATACAGGACTTTTTCACTTATACATACTTTAAGTAACTGTGTTATCGAGCCATTCTTAAAGGTCCCATGACATGGTCCTCTTTGGATGCTTTTATATAGACCTTAGTGGTCCCCTAATACTGTATCTGAAGTCTCTTTCCCAAAATTCAGCCTTGGTGCAGAATTACAGCCACTAGAGCCAGTCCCACAATGAGCTTTCCTTAGGATGTGCCATTTCTGTGTCAGTAGCTATTGAGGAGGAGAGAGGGGGGGGGCAAGGTGGAGGGTGGGGGTGTGGCCTTGACCAACTGCCACTTTGCTCGTTTGAAAGCCATGATGTCTCTCTCTCATGGGTGAGCCAAATTCTCTGAACGAGCAAAGCAGAGAAAGGGGAGGTAACCTTGCTCCTTATGACCTTATAACCCTAACCCATAAGGAGCAAGATTCCAGATCGGCCCATCTGAGCTTTCATTTTCTCAAAGGCAGAGCAGGATACCCAGGGCTCGGTTTACACCTATCAACGTTTCTAGCCAATGGGGGACCATAGGCAGGTTGGGGGAACGCATATTAATGTTAAAAAACCTCAAAGTGAAATTTTCATGCCATGGGACCTTTAAAGTGTAACTCTTCACAAAAAGACCCTAGGTTGCATTTTGGCGAGAGTTACGCTTTAATGATGAAGAGTGGACAGGGCAGCCATTGGTGGACATACGGAATAAAGTGCAGGCTCTCCAGATGGATTTTTAGTCTGAAAATCTGATAGCTTTGCCCACAGAGGAATTTGGCAGAGTAACTGCATAGCTTTAGGGCCAGCGGAGAACCTCAGTCGGCCTCTAGTGGGGTGGAGGAAGATGCAGATTGGCTGTCGGCAGGGGGGACTGGAGGGACATTTTTCTCTTCTAACACTTGTGAGTGGACATTCCTCCTCTTCTGTCCTCTGGATGCACTGTCACTCACCCCAGTCAGTTCCTCCTCTGTGCTCTCGTCCTTTTCCGGTTTTCTCTGTGTGTCTCACACCTTTCCTATCCTCAGCTTTCACGCCTCTGTTTTCTCTCTGTGTCTCTGAATCATCCCATCTCTTGCCCACGCTTCCGTACTTTTCCAAATTTAGTCCTGCCTTGTTTTTCCCCGTTTTGTGGCGTACTCGAGGCTGGAACCGAGCCACAGCTGTTACGCCCTCAGCTATCTCCGGAGATTACTGCAACAACTGTGTGCATCCATCTGTGTTTCCACCTTCTCGTTTACATTTTGTTTTACCTGTCTCTCCCCTCTCTGTTGCTCTATCACCATTGTTGTGTTTGAAGATGTGGTGATAGATCACTTTGAGACACATCAGAGAACGTAGATCAGTCAGAAGTGTTCAGTGTATTAGATGGGTCTTTTTTACTTTTAAAAAAATCACACATTTGATCAAGAATATAGAAATCAGTTATGTAACACAATAGAAAAAAAGATGCTGAATGTTAGTACTGTTGACAAGAAATGAACTGATGACTTTATTCTAATCCTTTCAAATATAACTCGATTCGCCTTATCATGCCCTGTCTGTAAGTGAAGTCACTGGTCTGTGATCTTTTACAGGTGACATTACACAGAAGGGCTATGAGAAGAAAAGGACCAAACTCCTGGCTCCATACATCATCCAAACTCCAGGTAAAAACCCATTACCTCTTTTTTTTTTCCCATGGGCAAGCATAACTGTTTCCCCTCTTTTATCTTCTGTGGTTATGCACATAAGAAAAGCCATTCTTTAACTTACTAGAGAAATGTGACAGTAGTATGACTCTGATTTGAATTTTATCAGTGTCTTTTTGCCATGATGACTCAGTTACACAAAACCAATGCATTGCTTACTGTCAGTTAAAATGGTCTTGCACATTTTATTTTCACATGCACGTTTGCTTTTTTAAACCGGTTATTTAAACCACTTTTTTTTAATCATTGCATTGCAAAGTAATTGCGGAAAATATTATTTAGATGTAGATTTAAGTAAAGGTTACGTAAATTGAAGTTTCTAAATGACACTGATTTTATACATTAAGACCTTACCATGCTCACTGCTGCCCCCCCTAGTGGTACCATCTCTCTGCTAATCACAAATGATAAATTGTTAGCTGTGTGCAGAATGTGTCTACTTGCTAAAGAGAATCTGGTGGTTGCTTACAGGGGCGTCGCACCCGTGGGGGATGTGGGTGTTTTAACACCCACACTTTTCCCGGTGAGAGGGTTCAACACCCACACTTTTTCTGCAGTTTTTCCACAGTTTTGCACAAACGCCTTGCTTCAAACTACCTACCGTAGCTACGTCGTAGGCTGTGTGTAGCGATTATATTGCCTGAGTGAACAGAATTGCGTCCATAGCAACGCTCTGTTTTTCATGGCAACGGTGTGTTATACTTCGCAGCGGTCTTAACAGACCGCATTCTACATTGAGGAGAACTCGCAATTTTTACGTTAATCTTGATCGCTATAAGTATGTGAGTACTGTCGATAGCAAAAAAAACGAGCTGAATCGGTGCTAGCTAACTGGAGCTGCTGCAGCTAATGCCGAGAGCTCCCGTTAGCTAAAACGGCAGTCTTGGGGGCATATCATAAAGAGTGCCTTTGTGCCTCTTAACAGACACAAAATGCAATTAAAATGTCTGTGCAACATGAACAGGGCCCTTACATGACAACAAGATGCGTTTTCAACTCAGACATTGTTTAAATTCACCTACCCCCTTAACTGCAAGCTGCCGTCTGGGATGAGTGAGTGTGTTCAGCCAGGCTTCGGTAATAATCATCACGCTGCAGTTCCCTGTGTATTTGTAGCATATATATCCATTTTGTGTGCGATCCATCTGGCGTTGGTGAATAGTAGTCTCTGCGGTGGTGAACTGTGTGTTAGTTGCCTTAGCCAGGCTAGCAGGGCCGACCGGCATCCTTCTAATTCCTCCCCGCCTTCCTCACCTGCCGCGGCCGACAACAATCCACGGGCGCCCGCTGGTCTGGTGGATGTCCTCCAGAGGACAGTTCATGCTTTTGCGGCAAGATTTTTGCGGCAAAAAAAGTTTATTTCCCCCTCAAAAATAGGTAATTGAGCACTGTAGTGGTTATGATCATATCAGGTACTATGTAACTACATGGAAACGGGCCAAATGATGCCTGTTTCTTGTACAGTAATAGCGTTACTGAAGGCTGGCTCTAGCTCCATAGGTTACTCCAAGCGTCTTCCCTTGTGAACACCTCCGCTCTTCACTCTTCTCACACCACGCTCCGATCTGCACACTGCTGTTTACCTTTTCCTGCTACAACTGAATTCCTGCGGGACTTCAGCGCAAGACTACAGTCAGCCTTCTGTAACGCTGTTACTTTACAAGAAACAGGCATCATGTGGCCCGAGCTCTCGGCATTAGCTTCAGCAGCTCCAGTTAGCTAGCACCGATTCGGCTCGTTTTTTTTGCTATCGACAGTACTCACATACTTATAGCGATCAAGATTAACGTAAAAATTGCCCGGAGTTCTCCTTTAACTCTTTAATGCTACTGGTACAAATTGCTATCGTAATTAGGTAGATACAACCCGAGCTAACGTTAGCTAACTGAACCTATCATTTAACATTAGGCTGTTAGCTAGCTTGCTAGGTTGTATTTTGCCATTTATGTTCGTAAAGTTTAATGTCCGGTGGCATTTTCATCTCTTTTTATATGCCGTTACTGTAGTTATATGCGTAACGTTAGCAGAGATTTAGAAAATGGTGTGTTTATCAGTTGTAACTACAGGATGGGAGGTAATTGCACCTTTTTAACTTCACTAGCAACGTTAAATGAAAGTTTCCCATGTAGGAAGTATAACGTTCCGTAACATTAGCTACGTTATAGCATTCATAATAAACGGATCATAATATAATTACGTATGTGCTAATTTGCATAAATAGCACAACAGATCTAAACATTGGGTATAGCCAGGTGAAAATGTCTTGTTGACATATATAACTACCCATGAGCATTAATGCATAGAGGCAGGAGGAAGTGCTTTAAACCAGTATTGATTATTGAGTGTATTAAACCAAGTATTATTGCAGAGATGGGGTTTGGGGCTGAGTTAGTGGGACTGTTTCTGGGGGATGAGTCTGAGGAACAACAAGGGTAAGAAGACAAAAAGGTAGGTAAAATAAAAAGTGAACCCCCAGAAACCCCACGGACCCAGCCCCAAAACCCATCTCTGCAATAATAGGCTAATTAATAAAGGCTGGTTTAAAGTACTTCTTCCTGCCTCTATTAATGCTCATGGGTAGCCTAAATGGGTTCCATTCAGACCTTAATATTAAGTCTTTTTCTGTTATATGTCAAGACATTTTCACCTGGCTATACCCAATGTTTAGATCTGTTGTGCTATTTATGCAAATTAGCACATATAGATTATGCTCCGTTTGCCCATGTTAACAGTACGATTATCCATCGTTTTTATTGTTAAACAAATCACATCCATCCCCCTCACTTTTGGAAAGCTTGCTACGCCCCTGGTTGCTTAAACAGGTAGCTGGAGGAATTTACAAAAAAAGTTGGCTGCTGGATGAAAAGAAAACCTTTGCTGATCAAAACTACTGGAGTAGTGTTACGGAACGGCACAGGAGGTGGAACCCAAAAGCAGGCGAAAACACAATAATTAAAGATTAAGTGTTTTAATGAGTGAAATATATACAGTAATTGTGCTGGTGGCAAAAAGGAGGGTTGGGTCGAGGGAATCCAGTGGTGAGTAGTGGGTGCAGTGCGCTCTCCAGAGCGTGCCCAGTGAAGTGGTGGCGTTGACCATGTGGTAGGGGCTCCTCCAGAGTCCAACAAACAATTGAGTTTGAATCCAATTCTTACAGAGAGAGAGGAGCAGGCGGGATGAGCAAGCAGGCAGGCAGGCACACGAGCAAGCAAGGCAGGCTGCAACAAGAGATAAACACAGAAAATACTTTAGCTACACAAGCTAAAACAGTAAACAGAAGTTACTCAAATTGGGACATTCAGTCAAAATCAAGCACGTCACCTTCCAACGGGATCTCCATTTGCAGGGTTCAGGCTGTACCGGGCCCTCCCGGTGATCATGATGCTCTGGAGGACCGGCTGCAGCAGCGAGAAGCCGCTGCTGACGGGCGGAGAGCTTCGCCAGAGCTCCGACTGCTGTCTGTCCGCGCGGCCGTCTGACGGCATCAGTATTCAATTGACAGTTTCATTACCGGTTAAAAACGTCTCGTCGCGTTAAATAGTAGTCCAATTCAGTGTTTTTGTACAGTTGGTTTTAACACCTGATGCGAAGTTTAGGCCTAGGAGTAGCCTACACATGAAAACCCTGAACAAGCAGCGTCATTCTGCGCAGTCTTTCTGCTGTGCCCTATTCACATAGTGTCACGTTTTACATTATAAAGGTTAAACTCTGCAATTAATCCACGGTTCACATGTATGCATGAACTGTGGTGGTCCATTACACTGTAGTCTCAATATCACTGATAATTTTTGATCAAAAGAATGTAGAAAACAAATATTTTGTATCCATAACATGATTGTGTTATTGTAAAATTTAGCAGTAAAAGCAGTAGCCTGTAAGTCAATCCTACAATTTTCAACTTGGGAGCAAAACGTGCTCTTTGGGGGAAAAAAAAAAAAAAAGGTTACCATAAAGCCCTGTTCATACTATTTTAAACAACTGGACTTTGGGGGTCAAGTGTTGTCGTATCCGGCCCATGTCCCAGATGTGAAAGCCCCCTTACTGGACTACTGAATATAATATTTCATTATATTTTGTATTTTAAATTGTTACTTGCCACCAGAATTTTGTGATTTCCTTGCCATAAATATAGACATTTTTACCATAAATTGGTGCCCAAAAATGTAACAAAATGCAGGAATTGAAGTCTTTTACCCTCAAAATTTCGTGGGGGAGACCAGACCCCCCCTGCTTTATGTGTTCCCCCAAAGGCCAATTCTGAGCAAGGAAAAAAAACTCTGAAGTATAATCACAGACAGCCATAAAAACATATTAAAATTGCAGAGTTAGAGTTAAAATGGATGAAAAGATGGAGAACCAGACAGACAATATTTACAGTGTCAGAGAGAAACATGGACAATCGAAGACAGACAGTGACAACAACATACTGTAGAGAATGACAGTATACAAACGGCATAAACAGACAGACAGTATGTGTACATTTGTTATAAACGTGTGCTCTTTAAAAAGTAGTAAGCATCGTTTCCCAGTTACTTACATTAAATATTTAAAAATCTGTTACATAAGTTACTGCTTATATTATTTCACCATCTGTACACAAATGTAATTAGACAATGCAAGTGTCTGTGGGTGGGGCTGCATGGTAATGTGGGCTGGTGTGACTACACTGCCACGGCTGAATTTTTGTCCCAGTCCGCCCCTGTCGTTGTGATATATTTCATCTACTAGTCTAGTGCTTTTGTTTATTGGGATTGGTTTGCATCACCCTCAGCTGTGACCTGATGAAGCAGGTGTGTTTACTGTGACTACACTATACACACCTGCTATATCATCTTTATTGCCATTTCAAAAAATATTATAGTAAATCACTCCTTGGTCCCTGAGAAAAATATGGGAAAGATAATAAAAAGAAATAAAACTATAGTAATAAAAATTAAAAAAAAATACCTGCAGCACAGCCTAAATTTGACAGGAAAGCGAGGCTCGGACCCAAAAATGCAGAGTAGAGGATTTATTTAACAAAAGACTTACAAATGAAGGTGTCCTGAGGAAGGCAGACAGGCAGGCAGTTGAAACCAAGACAAACCAAAATCAAAAATCACTAAAAAAGAAAAACAGAAGACATGAAAGGGGAAAAAACAACCAGGAAGACGCGACGCAGGGAATGACAGGGAGGGAAGACAATGTACCGACAGGAGACAAAGGCAGCACAGAGACTAAATACACAAGGTAACGAGGGACAGGTGACATGAGGGCTGAAGAACAGGTGGAACACATCAGGGCGGGGCAGACAATCACAAGGGCGGGAAAGTATACCAAGGAAACTAAGCATGAAACATACATGGCAAAACACAGATAACAGAACACATGATACAGTAAACCACGAAACAGGGCAACATTAAACACAATAAAACAGAAAAAACTACAACCAAAACCACAACCATGACAAAATTACAATCAAAAGTTAATCTTATTCCATAATAATAAAAGCATTATCCACTCCTCGATACAATATCAGATATCCTGTAAAAGCTAAGTACATTACTGTTCTCCAAAAAATTGCAGAAAGTTCAAAAAGTTTCAAAATACCCCCTTTTAGTAACTGGGGAATTCCACAGCCTTCTTCTATATTTTACTGTGAACAGGCTATCAGTTGACAGACATGGTTGATCTTGTTAGGGCAGCGTGAGAGATTACACTGTCGGAGAAGCAAGATTCTCATATGTTAATAATACAATTAATTAATACATGTTTGTTATGTTTATTTGACAGTGGAGCCGCCCCGTCAGAATGACGTTCAGCCCCCCGCTCCCAGTTCCTCCTCCAGCCACGGCCCTCCCCCCTCCAGCTCGTCCCGTTATCGAGAACGTCGCTCCCGCAGAACACATCGCAGTGGAGGAACCAGAGATGACCGCTACAGATCAGGTTTGAACTCCCAACATCAAAAAACTACATCCAGCTTCCCTTTATCCCCCAAATAACCCTCTGATGAACTGAGTACATATGGTTTCCTCTGATAACCGATAACAAGCTTCACTTGTTGAGCCAACCTGGTTTTAAGCTCAGACACTGGGCTGTTTCAAAGGGACCAATTAAAGAAGTGTGTGTGTGTGTGTGTGTGTGTGTGTGTGAGAGAGAGAGAGAGAGATGGCAGTGCAGTGGCAGCTGGGAAGCCCCTCAGTGAGGTCCCCCTGTCTGTGATGTCAGAGTGATGTCACTGCCCGGCTATGTGGGAGGTGGCTGTGAGGAGAACAGGGGGGACACAGATCTTGACGGGAAAACCCGACACTGACGAGGATAAATGAAAACTTAGCAGTAGAGTAGAGGTGAAAGAGCACTGGGCAAGTGAGGAGGATGTTAGAGTGTCTGTTAGCTGAGGTTCAGACTGTAAAAGCATCCTCCCTACAGGCTGGCTAATACCCTGCCTACTTTTTTCTTAACTCTTTCTTCCTGCTTGACTCTCATGTAAAACATCCTCACTCCAGCATGACAAATACGAGGTTGACAAATCTAAAGTCTGGTAGGCTGGAGTTTGGTGGATGCAGATATTAAAAGTAGATTAAAAGTGCGGCATAGAAGTGAAGTTTTGTCGGGCTGACGGGTTGAAAGAGAAGGCCTAGAGGAGAAGATCATAGACCAAGGATGAGATGGATGATGAGCCTTTTGCCATATAATGAGCCATCCATGTTAAATGTACTCTCATACAGCACCATTTCAACTAAGCTGCTTTCACGTGAAGTGTCTGAAATCCCTCCCTTACTCACTTATTTACTACTCCCGATACAATCAATAGTTTACTCTGTAGTGAGCAGTAAGTTAAGATTTCAGACACATATGAATAATAATCATTTTGCTACGTCACTTACAAGTGTAGTAAATTGGCTGAATTAATGCAGCTCTACCTCCTGAACCACAGCCGGCCGCTTGTGTGTTGCGTACCTGTATTTTTCTCTTTGTTTAAAAGTTGATGGTTTTCATTACAGTATTTATCATCACAAAGTAGTTAACATGTCATTAACGCTACATTTTTTACTTTTTGAAGGCACTTTTTAAACACTTTGAAAAAGAAAATGTTTACGTTCAGTTTATTAGGTAGAGGGAGAGGTATTTCAATTATTTAGCCTACCCTAATGGATATAAATGGGTTGGACAAAATAATAGAAACACCTGTCAGTATAACAGCAATACAGTTCAGCAGCAGCACAAGCTACATCCTCCAAAAGGATCATGAAGTTGAATCAACACCTTACCTCGAGCCGAGAAAAACAATTTAAAAACCTGTGGCGCCACGGTGAATCCATGGCTGAAAAATGGAAAGTTTTAAAAGAGACCCATCATAAACACATAATAGGAAGAAATGACTAAACACTGCAGTAATGAGAAACTAAATAAATTAAAGCGTAGAGCTATTCTCTGGGCTGCAGAGAACCCTTAATTTAATTACTTCTCATCTCATCGGGCTTCCTCCAGTTATTAAACAAACTGTCAGTACTGCGTTCACCAAAATACAATATTGACTGGTTTGAGGCTGCTGCCTCTATAGTTACATGTTTGAATGATTCCGGTGGTGTAGTCTAAAGTATAGTGTGTAAGTATAGTGGGTATACTGTACTATATATATATACATATATATATATATATATATATATATATATATATATATATATATATATATATATATATATATATGTATATATATATATATATATATATATATATATATATATGTATATATATATATATATATGTATATATGTATGTATATATATATATATATATATATATATATATATATATATATATATATATATATATATATATATTGGCCAGAATCTGCCTTTGGGGTAGGGGGGGCATATCATAGTGGGGGGTCTGGGTGTCCTCCCCAAAGGAAGTTTTGAGCATCAACAACTTCATTTCCTGTATTCAGATACACTTTTTTGCACCAATTTACGGTGGAAATACATTTATTTAGCCTATGCGAAGAAGAAAATAACAGATGACAATTCAAAATATATCAAAAATATAATAGAAAGTATGTTGTTGCGTGTCATTGGGCATTTTTAAGTGGGTATATGGAAATCCTGGAGCTTTCTTAGTGGGTATACTGCGTATACCTGCATATCACATAGACTACACCACTGAATGATTCCACTAATTCAAATGTGTAATAGTAAACCAAAGAGGTATGTACATATAAAAGATAATACCAGATTAAGGCCTTCAGCTGCCTATACATCTCAGTGTTGGAGCTTGTGTAAAACACACCCCACCATGCTTATCACCACAGAGACAGCACTCATCCTCCCAGACATGTGTAAGGAGTCAGCCTCTCCTGACGCCCCTGTGTGAGAGTGGACGATGGCACATTATGAAGATGATTTAGTCCCAAGCAGTCAGATCAGATCAGATGTTTAGCAGCATGCCAGTTATGTAATTATGGCCCCCCACTGCTGCTGTGGGATGAGCTGTGCTTGGTGATTTGTTTAAATGTGTTCAATGGAAATTGTGTCCCCTGAGTTAACAGACGTGATTTGTCAGTGAGTGGGCTTTTGTTGCACGTGTTTTGTTACGTAGTCTGAATGTGTGCCTGTTCACGTGGTCAGGTTTTTAATGTGACTGTGGGTGTCATCAAGTGAAAGTATCTCTGCATTTATTACTGTGTGTAGGCAAGTGTGTGGGCCAATATACAGCATTGCTCTCTCTTCCCGCCGTGGTTTCTTGTTTCAGTGGGAAAACACAATCACCCTCCTAAGATTCTCTCCTGATATTTTAATTAGCTGTTTCTTCGCCAGCAAAGCCTCACTGAAACAAACCAGACATGTTGCTGGCAAAAAAAATGACGCAGTGGTTACAACGCATTTTTATCTTCATGATCATTTACAACCAAGTGATGTTTCCCTTCACGTTGTCGCAGATTGAATGTATCTATGAGCTGAAAGCAGAGTAACCAGTGATTTTTCCTTCTCTCACAACCGTTCAAATTTATCTCGCCACCAGTTCTGTGGCGAGATAAATCAAATCAGAATTCAAATAGTTCACATGACGGCATTAACTATTATTCCGGCTATTGTTGGCACCAGGAATGCAGGATTATTTACCTGCCTTTAGACTTGAGGAACCAGGGTCTGAACCGTGGTTTTTGTCCCTATCTTATTTTGGAGCAGAGGCTTTTGGGTTGGCACATCCCCTTAGTTGGGACCCACTGATCTAGAGGACTCACAGCACAATTAAAATATATAATATAAATAATAACACTATTCAAGTAGCAGCTAGGAACATTATTCATTTTTAAAAGTCACTTAAGCCATTATACAAAGAAAGAAGAGGTTTTGTAAGGAAAACAGAGTGGGACAGTGTGTTGCGGGCAAACTGGCTCTTGATGAGTCCGTTTTAAAGGCTGTTTTCATTGTTTCCTTCATTGTTTCTTTGCTTTGAATCAGATCCAAAGTTGCCATTCCTAACTCAACATGTGTATTGTTTTCTGTGTATGCAGATATCCATAGTGAGGCAGTACAAGCTGCCCTGGCTAAACATAAGGAGGAGAAGATGGCACTGCCGATGCCTACCAAACGACGCTCCACTTATGTCCAGTCTCCTGTGGTAACCCGCACACCACCAGGTAGGACAGGAAGAAGGACAGTCCTCTTAGTATTTCATAAAAATAGTTGACCTTTAGCCAAGAGGATACAATGCTGGATATTTATACTTTGTGCTCTCTCTTTCACTCAGACTCCTCATCAGGTTCTGAAGATGAGACATCTGTGCGCAGGCAGTCATCAGTGGTCCCTCCTCCACCTACGGTTAATCCCAACCTGCAGAGCCCGGACTCCTGGATCAACAGCACTGTCCAGGGCTCCTCCACCTCCTCCTCAGCCTCCTCCACCTTGTCCCATGGAGAGGCGAGGCCGCAGCCTCAGAGCCAGCCTAAGCCCCAGCCTCAGCCCCAGTACAAGCCGCAGTACCAACCTCTGTATCAGCCTCCCTACCAACCGCAGCACCAGCCTCAGTCCTCAGCCCACACTGCAGCTGTGACGGACATGCTGGCTCACAGTCGCATTGGTGAGACACTCAGCTAATTTATAACTTAAATATATTCGTGGCCACCACTACCGTTATTAGTATACGTTGATAACACATGGAGCCGCTGTTTCACTGAAAGGATTTAGATCAAAAAGAACATTATCTTAAAATTTCGACTGAGTTTAGATTTAGCCTAGCGTATGTTAGATACTGGTCTCTATTATGCTCAAACAATAATTAGAAAGCAAGCTGAAACTTTAGGATGCCTTCATTCAGACTGTCCTCCCCACTTCACCTGCAGCCCCCTCAGAGAACAGCACCCCACCTCCAGATGTGACAGCTGTGGCCCCTCCATCCAGAGGTCCACGGGTCGACCTGACCTCCAATCCTGTGGTCCGAGGAATGAGCCGCGGGCAGAGCCGCTCAAGCATGATGGAGACTGCGGACGGTAACGACTACACCACATACATTTTTTTATTTGCGGTAGCTTGTGTCTGACTCCACTCACAGATCTCTTCTTTCTTCGAAATAAGTGTTGACTTCCAACCACGACGTATCATTAATCAGACTTTACTGCTCTCTTTTCTTCTTGATCTTTCTTTACCCTGTCACATGTTTATTTGACTGGCTGACAGGAAGAGGTAATATCCAGAGTAAGGAAATCCCTCAGTGTATAATGTCCGTAGCCTTCTGTGTTTGCTGTCGTACCCTTACTCTCCCTCCTGTTTTAAGTGAATGATTATAAAAAATAAAAGCCACAAAAATGACACCCACGCCCAGAATGAATCCTCACGTGTGATCCCAAACAAAACAACCTTTACCCCAGTTCTCACTGTTTTCCTTGTGTTGCCACCTACACGTATGCTGCTTTTCATTTCCAAGAAATATGAAAAGATGTTATTATCAATCTTACCTAAAGAATACAGTCTATTGTGTTGTGGGATGAAGAGCAGCAGACTATGAGATGGTAACAAGTTTAGACATGTAGTGTTTTGTCACTGGATGTTAAAGCCACTGTGTGTTTGAACTGCTGCTGCCCCTCACCACCTTCATCGACCTTATAGGAGTTCCTGTGAACAGCAGAGTGTCCACTAAGATCCAGCAGCTGCTCAACACCCTGAAGAGGCCTAAAAGGCCCCCGCTCAGCGAGTTCTTCACCGACGACGCAGAGGAGATCGTAGAAGGTACGTGGCTTCCTGAAACACTTCGACCACCGTGGTGTTCCCAATTGGCTCTTTAAATTTTCTACTTAAGTGGCTTTGAAGGTTTCTTTTTTTCCAAATTGTACATCATATACAGTAATACAATCTCAGTTTGATTGACTTGTGCAGACTTTACACATTTATCTATATTTAACAACTACAAATTGGGTAACACTGATAAGCCACCATGTATTAAGTGTTTATAAATTGTAACTAATGGCTTCATTAGTGGTTAAAGAGGAAGCCAATTGAAAGGCTGAATCAGTGAAACTGATGTACAGTATAGGTCAGCCACTGATGTGTGGACTGAATTTTATCCGGGTGGTCTCCATAATCAATCTCATTCATCTGTAACATACCCAAAAGTGTTCTATTGTCTCTCTCACAGTGCCCCAGCCAGACCCCAACATACCCAAGCCGGAGGGCCGTCAGATCATCCCGGTGAAAGGGGAGCCTTTGGGAGTGGTCAGTAACTGGCCCCCAGCCCTGCAGGCAGCGTTGGCCCGTTGGGGGGCCACTCAGGGAAAGAGCCCCGCCCTCACTGCTCTTGACATCACAGGCAAACCGTTCTGTACACTGACTTATGGTGAGACACAACACTGTTAATATACTAATGTACTATGCTATGTTGAGAACTATTTCTAACGAGTTCCTGTTAAGAGTTCAAAGGTTTATTTTTGATAACAGAGACGTATGTGAGATTTCTTTTGGCAGACCCCTACCCCCCCTTACTAACCTCCTCCCCGCTCCACCTTCTGTCTGTTAGGGAAGCTGTGGAGTCGTAGTGTAAAGCTGGCATACACCCTCCTGAACAAGCTGGGCACCAAGAACGAGCAAATCCTCAAACCTGGCGACAAGGTGACAGAACTGACACACAATACACACAACAAACGTATAACAAAGGTAGTGTCATACTGACAAAATAATTTAGCACAGAGGACACAACGTTTTGAACAGTGGTGTAGTGGTCCCTGGAGAAGTGGGTATACTCTCAGTTTTCACCTTTTTTTTTTTTTTTTTTTTTTTTTAAAGTAGTCCAGAAAAAAGCCCTGTTTTAGAAACAGTGACATGTAAGACTATGATTTAGTTTACCCAAAAATCTGTCATTTCTACTTGCTCACTATTATAAAATGATCATGACTTGATTAGGAGCAGTTTGTAGTTACTACTGGTCACACAAGCAGCCTGGATGAATGTAAAATGTATTTATCATGAGGCAAACATGGTGTTATCTCTTCTCCTCTAAATGTGCAGTCATATTGCCACTGGCAATTTGCCAGTAGTTTAAAATAATGATTCATTTGGAAACCACCTTAAAACTTACCTCAGAATTATGTCTTCCATCAACTGGGGTGGCACACCGCCGCTTGTGTTATTTCTTCATCTGTTGTTTGGTCTGCTGCCGTTATCGTAGTCAAGTGGCACCGGCACCTGAGTTTTTTTTTTTGTTTTTTTTCACTGGCACCTGAGGTATTAGCGATATTTTCCTCGGCATGACCCGCCCTACTCTGCCTCTGATTGGCTCATCAGTCCTCATGCCTAAAGTTAACCAATCTAATCAGTGAAAGCAGCGAGTACCAGCCAATTAGAGGCAGAGGAGGGTGGGTCATGGCTTCACTATCCTTGAGGAAAAAATGGGCAATCTGGCTCACAGATATTACTGAATGGTGCGCATCAGGGGGGATTTAGAAGTGGGTATACGCAATGCTGACTGAAAAATAAGTAGGTATACGCCGTATACCAGCGTATACCCTGGACTACACCACTGGTTTTGAAGTGTTTGCAGCAATAGGTGCTGAATTAAAAGTTTAATGTCTTGGTAGGTGGCGCTGGTGTACCCCAACAGTGACCCTGGTATGTTCTGGGTGGCCTTCTACGGCTGCCTCCTAGCTGAAGTTATACCTGTACCTATTGAAGTACCACTGTCTCGCAAAGTAAGAAAACCATCAAACATGTCTATTTTGTGAGTACAGAATTAATTTTCTTTCTGTTCAACTATGAATGTTTAATTGTGTGTGTGTGTGTGTGTGTGTGTGTGTGTGTGTGTGTGTGTGTGTGTGTGTGTGTGTGTGTGCGTGGTGATTTTAGGATGTAGGTATCAGCCAGGTGGGGTTTCTGCTCGGTAGCTGTGGTGTTGGTCTGGCTCTGACCAGTGAGATCTGTCTGAAGGGTTTACCCAAAACACCCACTGGAGAAATACTGCAGTTTAAAGGTCAATACACTTGTACACTCTTTCTGAGATTATTGAAGTTTGTTAAATAATTAGACATTATCTCAGGTCACCTTCAGATGTGTTTGGGATACATTGTACTCTGTGTTTAATGAATGAAGAATGAATTGACGCAGCAACAATGAATTTCACGCATCAGTGTTCTTAAAATTCTTGTATAACATTTGGAAATGAATGCCTTTTTTATATTCTGAAGTATAATGTAAGCCCCCTTGATTTTACGTCACTTTACTGATGCCTTTCTCTGATAGGCTGGCCTCGATTAAAGTGGGTGGTGACAGATTCAAAATACCTGACCAAGCCTTCCAAAGACTGGCAGCCACACATCCCCACTGCCAACACTGACCCTGCATATATAGAGGTAACAGAGCTGCTTACTGGTGTGTCAGCTGATTGCATTAACCAGTTACTGCTTTTATATTTTATTGTATAACTGGCTGTCTTTTGGATCACAATTAAAACAAAATGTAATTTTTTGGAACATTATCACCTAGTCTCGCTTTGCCAGACCTTCCTCCACAGCACTGCGGAGGAGGGTCTGGCTACTCCATACAGCATTCCGGGATGGGAGAAAAACGTGCTCTGGTGTATTGGCATTTCTTTAAACCAATCACAATCGTCATGGGCGGCTCTAAGCAATCCCGGAAGTTGAATGTCGAGGATATAAACTAATAAACACCTGACCTGCATGCTTACTGATCAAGGTATTATAAAAAGAAAAGCGTGTTGCGGTTGGCACAAGTATTCACATGTTCTTCTCGTGTTTCCTATGTAGTACAAGGCGAGTAAAGATGGCACAGTGGTGGGTGTGGCTGTGTCTAAAGTAGCCATGTTGACCCACTGCCAAGCACTGACCCAGGCCTGCAATTACTGTGAGGGTGAGTGAAGCCGCGGCGTGTCGTCAGCATCCATCATCTGAAGGTTTCTTCATCAACACAGTTGTTATGAGTCTGAAGTCTCTTGTGTATCTCTTCAATTTAAGGGGAAACTTTAGTGAATGTCCTGGACTTTAAAAAGGATATAGGCCTGTGGCATGGAGTTCTCACGGTAAGTGTGTGTGGACATTTTATTATATTTTTACATTTTCTGTAATTTAAGAACAAAATTTAGTAGAATGTACCAATGTGGGGGTTTTGTCATGATGGGAAAAATCAGGTATTACACTGTATTAAGATTAAGATAATCAGCCACAATATTTTGTGCTTAATCAGGTTTTGTTTGTTTCCAGGCTGTGATGAACAGGATACACACTATCAGTGTTCCCTATGCAGTAATGAAGGCATGTCCTCTCTCCTGGGTACAGAGGGTCCACAACCACAAAGGTAACACTTGTCTCTCAGCTTGAGTAATGCCAAATAAAAGTATGATGTAATAAATGTGTAACATGTCACTCTTTTTCTCGTGCAGCTCGTATAGCTTTGGTGAAGTGCCGTGATTTACACTGGGCCATGATGGCTCATCGGGAACAGAGAGACACCAGTTTGGCTTCATTACGTATGCTGATTGTTGCTGATGGTGCTAACCCCTGTGAGTACTTCGTGCCCCCAGCCTTGTAAAACTAGGTATTTTCAAACGGCACAAATTAGATGTAATATGTTGAATCCCCTATCTCTTGGTCAAGGGTCGGTGTCTTCCTGTGATGCCTTCCTGAACGTGTTTCAGTCCCATGGGCTGAAACCTGAGGTCATCTGTCCCTGTGCCACCTCCCCTGAGGCTATGACAGTAGCTATACGCAGGTATGTCACTGACCCATATTTCCTTTTTGTATTGGGTTGTTTTAGCGTTTTATAAGAGGAAAAAGACAAACACAAAAGAAGATTGAAATACCTTCCTACCTACCTCCCATTTCTTCCTTCTTTCCACCCTTACGCCCTGCATTTCAATCCAAGGCCCAGGAAAGGACATTATAATTTATAAAAGGCAAAGATAAAACATGACACACTTCTTCACTCAAGGTTGATTTTTGTTTTTACTGGCCTAACAGGGTGGATGAAGACATAGTCAGTTGTATGTGGTGGCGAACATGGGTGGGTGGGCAGATGGCTAACTGTAAGAACAGATGGGATGGATGGAGATGCTCATGTTTGATCAAACTCTCCGCTGTGTAGACCGGGAGTACCAGGCACACCCCTCCCTGCCCGCGCCATTCTTTCCATGGGCGGCCTGAGTCACGGTGTCATCAGGGTCAACACAGAGGACAAGAACTCCGCCCTGACTGTACAAGATGTGGGACATGTCATGCCTGGAGGTGAGAATAGAAGGAAAGATAAATGAGTCGAAAGGAAAGCATGAAAAACAAATGACAGATAGGTGCTTGTGGAAGAGCTATAGTATGTCAGAAATGTAAGCCCAATGATCAAGTATGAATGTTATGGAAAAAATGTATTTGAAATGTGTTGGTTCTTACACGGGAAAGAGGTTTGTGTTGCAGCCAACGCTCAAATCTTGAACACACCAACAAGAAAATGTTCTCCACTGCATTAACACATAACGATGGATTAGTTACAGTCTCTCAAGCAAACATCAGATCTTTTGAGTTAGATTTTTTTTTTCATACTGGCATGGATGTAAACCATGTGCTACATAGCAGGAATAATTATGGTATGTTTTGTAAAATATTCAAAATGAATATAAAGTTAACAAGATTTACATGATGGTGATGATGTATTTTTATTACTGTTTTAATACACTGTGTGTTTATTTCTGTTTGTATCATGCAAACCATTTCATGAAATATACAAAACAAAAAGAAAATGGGCCTCCCTATCTACCTCTTTAAAGTGACACAGCTCAGACAACATATGCTCCTCTTGAATACTTTTTAAATGTGCAACTAAAGATCTTTGGCTTCTAGGAAAAGCAAGAAATCAATGTAAACTTTATCATCCAGAAGGAAAAAGTAATTTGGTCAAAAGAAAAACTGGGGTGAAATGTGGAATGTCATTGTTTTAAGTCTTAAGTTGTCTGAATGTTGCCTTTGTGTGTATCCAGCTCTGATGTGCATTGTTAAGCCAGACGGCCCTCCTCAGTTGTGTAAAACAGATGAGATAGGTGAGATAATAATCAACTCTCGTGCTGGAGGCAACATGTACTACGGCCTGCCTGGAGTCACCAAAAACACCTTTGAGGTATGAATGTAGAATTACACCACAACCCGCCTGTGCTGATACAGTCAGACAATGAATTAGTTATATTTTATATTTTCGCCCATTCTCTGTGGTTGTGTTTAGGTAATACCGGTTAACGCTAATGGAGTTCCCATTGGAGAGATTCCATTTGTGCGGTCAGGACTCCTGGGGTTTGTTGGCCCAGTAAGTAGGACCGTTTCATTACAGTACAACATCTGTGGTAACTTGAGCCATCCTGGAAACCATCCTCATCTCTCTGTCTTTGAATGGGTCTGTATACTATATACACTATATAATGACTCGGCTGTGTATCCTCCCGCTCCGTGCAGGGCAGTCTGATCTTTGTGGTGGGGAAGATCGAAGGTCTGCTGATGGTGAGCGGGCGGAGACACAACGCTGACGACCTGGTGGCAACCGCTCTTGCTGTGGAGCCAGTCAAGACCGTGTACCGTGGGAGGTGAGGAGACCACTAAATTCTTCTTCATACAAAGTGTGTGTGGAAAGATGTTGAGCACTTCTGTTTGTAAAGTGTGAATCCTAATTTATCACTACTGACATCTGGTGGTACAAAAGAAGCACAGCAGGCCCAAAACAGGACTTCCATACCCTCTGAATAATAATCTTTAACATGTGTGTGTGTTTGTGTGTGTCAGGATCGCTGTGTTTTCAATCACAGTGTTTTATGATGAGAGGGTAGTGATTGTGGCAGAGCAGAGGCCAGACGCCAGCGAAGAGGACAGCTTCCAGTGGATGAGCCGAGTGCTTCAGGTAAATCACCTCATCATCTTCTATTTGTATTGTGATATGTATTGTGAAGCAGCTTTTTGCACAAGTAACAGGAAATAATATACAGATATAAACATGAAAAAGTGCAACGTTTTCAATCACAGTAAATCACTTATTATTGATAGTGTTCTTATCTGATTATTTCCTGTCATCCTGTGTGTCTGTAATATGGAGACAGAAGCACCATTCTATTATCCAAGTTCTTGAGTCACCTTCAGTTTTTTAAAAACTAATTTCTTGTAAGTAGTTATTTTGTAAGCAACTTCACTGTTGCTGTCGTTTCTTCCGCAGGCTATCGACAGCATCCACCAGGTGGGCCTCTACTGTCTGGCTCTGGTCCCGGCCAACACCTTACCTAAAACACCCCTAGGTGGCATCCATATCTCTGACACCAAGCAGTTCTTCTTAGATGGCAACCTGCACCCCTGCAACATCCTAATGTGTCCCCACACATGTGTCACCAACCTGCCCAAGCCCCGCCAGAAGCAGCCCGGTAAGCGACACTTATCCGCTGAAAGTATCCCCAAAAGATGAGAGAGATTGTCCTGCGTGTGAGAGTCATTCGGGGTTATAAAGTGTTTTGTAAAATAGGAGCAGTAGTGTTCGGTAGTGTTACATAATGCACACATAACCGTTTCTGAATTTAGGAAGGCAATGTTTCTGCCACGTTGGCCCCTGGCTGTGGGAAATGTCACGCAATCGGCATACTCGAACACACAGCCATTGTCTAACATCTGTGTTTCCCAAAATAAAATAGTAATGCAGTCTAGAATGTTTACCTTCCAGTCAAGTAAAAATGAAAGCTATTATAATTACAGGTATTAAGATATCCTTGGGTGCTTTATTGCAAAAATGTGCTCTCACTGGTCTCTCACTGGTCTCTCTCTCTCTCTCTCACTCTCTCTCTCTCTCTCTCTCTCTCTCTCTCTCTCTCCCTCTCTCGCTCTCTCTCTCTCTCTCTCTCTCTCTCTCTCTCTCTCTCTCTCTCTCTCTCTCTCTCTCTCTCTCTCTGTCTCTCTCTCACTTAATCTGTTGCTCCTTTCCTCCTATTTGTTTCTATTTGTCTCTCCCTGCCCTTCCCTTTGCTTTCTCTGTCTCTCTCTCACACTTTCCCTTTCTCCTGTAGTTGGTGTAGGTCCTGCGTCCGTGATGGTGGGCAACCTGGTGGCGGGGAAGAGGATTGCCCAGGCTGCAGGCAGGGACCTCGGCATGATCGAAGACCAGGATCTTGTCCGGAAGGTAACATGACCATGAACACTGTAGCTCTCACTTTCAACAATCCGCTAACTTTGTATCTGGTAACTTTTTAACCACATTACCATTTTCAAAAGAGCCGCATACATGTCCTTCCAAATCAGCAGGAAACACATGATCAGTATCAATGGTCCACTGTGTTAAAATGGTAAATAGTTAGGTTTGAAGACTTTCCACTGCCAGTGAAACAATGGCCCAGGCTCAGCCATAGCTCAGTTTTATAGATGTAAGAAAAAATCTGGACTCTTCTCTCCTTCTGCTCTCGTTTCTCTCTCTCTCTCTCTCTCTCTCTCTCTCTCTCTCTCTCTCTGGATGTAGCTCTGTATGTGGCCCACTGTGATGGTAAGAATTATGGCCCCCTTCTGGCATCTTCCCCACACCTTTGTTTATTCTTGTTATGCTCTAATCTATATTGTATTGTGGTTTTCTTTTGTGTGCTTGTGTTAAAATGTCTCACAAGCAAAAATTTGCATGTTCATTTTTTTATCTGTGTTACCAGGTATGTATATCCTTCTGTAGCTTTCCCTTGTTTTACTGCAAATGTTCCTTTCACATCCTAAGTTATAGTTTATTATTTTAAGAGCTGGATTGGCTCAGAGTATGTGGTGTAAATTGTTTGCACGTTGACAGCTGTGTACTGAGGTATGCCGTCTCTGAGCACCACCTATTTTTTGTTTTACTTAGGTGAATTAAATTAAGTTCTTCCATCAGCACAGAACTCCTCCCTGTATAAACCCTCCATGTTTGTATTAATGTATGAAGATTATTAAAGCACACCCTCAGATATACAGTACATACATCGAATTATTTTTTATTTTTTTATTTCAGCATCAGTATTTGACGGAGGCTCTACAGTGGAGGGCACAGACAGACGCAGACCACGTCCTCTTTGTTCTTCTTAATGCCAAGGTATCAAACTGATCCTTTCATATGCTGAGCAAAATAGTCTGTATACTTTTACTGTTATGCACAACATTAATAATATTGCATGGTGACCTTGTATCACTTTGTGTGCATTACTCCTGTCTTTCAGGGTGTACCAGTGAGCACAGCAACCTGCGTCCAGCTTCACAAGCGAGCGGAGAAGATAGCTGCAGCGCTCACTGAGAAAGGCAGCATCAACACCGGAGAGAACGTAGTTCTGCTTTATCCTCCTGGTGGGTTCTGTCTCTGGCTTCCTGTCTGTGGCTATGTATTACTCCCATTGATATTTATTATTGTAAGTTTTCTCTTTTCTTTTTTTCCTTTGTCCTCCATCTTTCTCTCAGGCATTGATTTGATCGCCGCCTTCTACGGCTGTCTTTATGCTGGATGTGTTCCTGTAAACGTCAGACCTCCGCACCCTCAGAACCTGGCAGCCACGCTGCCTACTGTCCGCATGATTATTGATGTAAGTGTGTGCTCTCATTGCATGCAAATTGGTTTGTCTGTACATACATGTGTATTCATTAATTTAATTCTAATATCAGGGTCTTTTTAGTGATGGCCTATATGTAGATATTTATTATTAATAAGCTGGAGACATTGGACATTGAGCCACCTGTGATGACCCTGCTACCTAAAAGAACTTGACTGTTCTGACTCGTTTTGTAATTGAGCAACATGTTTTCTACTAGGTTAGACCTAACAAAGAAACTGCAGTTCACCAAAGACCTGATAACTTAACAGCAAAATAAGGTCATCCAGTTTGCCTGAAATGTTTTCCATCTTTAATTGCATTATTTCTAAAGGCAATCTTGCATACACTGTAGGTGTTCTAACTGAGAAATGTCCCGCTCAGCACAAAATGTTGGTCACAAGTCTTAAAAAAAGTGAAATTATTGGATACTTATCAGAAATGTTTGTTCATGTTCTTTGTTTATGTAAAAGATGAAAAGAATCAGCTGATACTTTGTTATTGGATTTTATTTTAATTCTCAAAAATCAGTATCTTATTGGCGTCAAAACTCCAGTATCAGTTGGGCTATAAGAAGATAGATCATGTTGTGTGCATGCGCTTATTTGTGCTTATGCCCGTTTTTGTCACTTTATATTTCACGTTTAATTTTTGACTATTTGTAGCAGCTTCTCCTATTCAAATGAATCATGCTTGTGTTTTGTTACCAGGTCAGTAAAGCTGCATGTATCCTTACCACTCAAAACCTCATGAGGACTCTGCGCTCCAAAGAGGCTGCTGCTTCTGTAAACATTAAAACGTGGCCAACAATCATTGACACAGGTAAGATACCAAAAGATAGGCTTTTTGTCCAGCAGACATTCTGATTTGTCATAGCAGAAAAAGCACAGGTGTTACTAATAACATTAACGATGGCTCTGTTATATAATTGTTCCGTCGAGAGTGACAGTGAAAAGCACCATGACTGAAGCAGCTACATGGAATTCACTCATCATTAGTTTTTATAATTTATACCTGTACTTTTCCTACTGTGACATGTCAAAATGGGTTGTGAAAAAGGCCTATTCTCATGCTCAGGCACAACTTCACCATATGTGAATACCTTTTATCATGAGGTCATGTATTAACAATTGCAAAATGTTACAAATGATTTTGGAGAAAAAAAAGAAAAACAAAATTCCTCTGGTGTCACCATCAGTCTTAAGTTCAACTTTAACACATATTTTAATCCTGAATCCACATTAGCTATGCAAAGTCTAATGACAGCTGTTTTGTGAACCATTTTTGCTAAGTATTTGTAATAAGAAATGACGGTACTCCTAAATTAAGAATACATGTTTACAGTAGATGAATTTCTCATGAGTCCAATTCAAGATTGTAAAAAGGCTTATCAATTGCGGGTAATAGTCGTCTTAGTGAGTGTAAAGTTAGTAGTGTATAAAGTGCACAGTTCTGTCAGAAGCGCTCGTATCAGTTAGTGTGGACCGTTTTCAGCATTAAGACAAACAGGAAGTGGAGCATTTCTCTGCAGTGCCTTCTCCTGTTATTACAAACAATGCTCAGTGGGTAGACAAACTTGTGAGTAGATAAGTGCTTGGTGCATTCTGTGTGTCTACTTTGTTTTCCTTTTTAGTATGTGGGTATTATGTTCTGTCAAGCTCTTCCTAACAACATTGAAAGCAATGATTGACAGCGTAAGTTGTATCTGATTATGGTTAATGTTTGTTGTGTCATTATTGCTCAATATAATTTAATATTTACTGTTCTCTGTGAAACATGCACTGTTGTTTTTTTCAGATGACCTTCCTCGCCGCCGGCCTCCACAGATCTATAAGCCGCCCACAGCAGAGATGATTGCTTATCTGGACTTCAGTGTGTCCACTACAGGCATGCTCACTGGGGTCAAGGTGAGTCAGATGAGCTTCACTTTTAAATACTACAGTGTTTGCTCTTGATCCCAATCCAGTACCCTCATGCTATTACATATATACTGCTGAGCTCCTACAAGTCTTTCTCCCTCATTCGTTGGGTCTCAACCGCTTAAATTGGCTATCATTAATATTCTTATCATAACAATGTATTATATTGATAATGTAAAGACAATGTGAGAAGCATCGCTCGTAGTGATGAACCTACAGTGATATATCACCTGAATCTGCAGCCCCCTAGGCTTTACAGAGCATTATAGTGAGTTGCAGCTCATTGTTAGCTGTCCGGCCCTCAAATTTAGTGTTTTGGTTTACTTTCACTCATAGCGTTGATTTCGGCAGTAGCAGTAGCTGTCTTCAGTGAAAAAGCTCTAAAAACCCACCGTACACTACCTGCTCAGCACCAAACAGACTGACAGAGACATTTAGAGACAAGCTGTTGAACATAGTGGAGCACTTATCAGCTACAGAGCCAGATATTTCCCTCAGGAGTTGGTATAGACCAAAAACAGAACTAAAAGAGAGTGAATATTAGACTTACATAAATCAGGATGCCAGAAACACAACAAATGAATATTAATGTTGATTCAGTAACTGCTGGATGTGTAAAATGTTTAACAATCTAAAACATTAGCAGAGACAATTGGTTGTTTTTTCAGTCTAATTGTGTGTAGAGATATACAATTAAACATAATTCTGCAGCTGGATGGCCTATGAGAAAATGTTTAACTAGTGATGAGAAGTGAGAAGAAATTGAATCCTGAATGTCTTCAGCCACCATGTTATTACAAATTGTGTGATTGTTCAGTTAGGAGAAGGAAAGGTTCTCATTGAGCGATAGAGAGACCAGTCAGTCATCTATTGTATAACCTTCCTGAAATGACTTCTGTCCCAAACTAATGCCTATTGACCGTTGCCAGACCACAGTGAGTGGAGTGAAAATTGTGGACTGACAAACAGAGTAACAGACTCAAGTCAATGGCATCTGTATAAAGCTGCCATTCTACACTGATGTTCAAAACATACAGCAAGAAATCCATCATAGAAGAGATACAAATGCTAAATTTACATATATTTACCTGAATTGAATATAAAACAATGCAGCCACAAGCAATGTTGCATTGCCAAAAGGTAGTCCACTGTAGGATGTAAAAGGCATAACAAAGTAGGAGTAGGCAAGACTGTTGACAGAAAATTAGAAAATAATTCCTGGATATGCAGCAGTGTCAGTGTGACATTTTCCTTTTGAGTTTCTAATGTCTAATGTCTTCTTGTTTGTTGCAGGTCTCTCATGCAGCAGTCAGTGCACTTTGTCGCTCTATAAAGCTGCAGTGTGAACTGTACTCCTCTCGCCAAATAGCCATCTGCCTGGATCCTTACTGTGGGCTGGGCTTCGTCTTGTGGTGCCTCGCCAGGTGCAGTAAACCTACAAATACATACACATATGCTGTGTAGCATGGTTTTCTCTGTTTTGTTGTTCCTCCTCCATTCACTTTTTCTCCCTCATGTCTTGTCTTTTAGTGTTTACTCAGGTCACCAGTCCGTCCTGATTCCTCCCTTTGAGTTAGAGAGCTGCTTGTCTCTGTGGCTGAGCACGCTCAGTCAGTACCGTATAAGAGACACCTTCTGCTCCTACTCCGTCATGGAGCTCTGCACTAAAGGACTGGGTACTCAGACTGAGTTACTCAAGGTGAGGACTACACACACACACACACACACACACACACAGAGAGAGAGAGAGAGAATATTATGAATTACAGATATTTAATATTTCTAAAGGATTTGATAATTCAGTGTGTGTGTGTTAGGGCTGTGCAATTAATCGTGATAACTATTTCAGCTCCTAATGATCACAAAACAGAATAATCGAGAAAAATTATTATTTTGCACATTACGTTTTGCAATTAAACTCTTACTTTGTCTTGTGTTCAGTGTTCAAACGGGTAAGGTATTAAGGGAAATTCACAGTTCTAGGTGTTTTCACTGTTGATCTGTTTAACTTTTTCACTGTTTTTTTTTAAGTTCAATAATTGCAACATCTTTCCAAAAGTCAATGAGTAATCGTGTTAAATAATCGGGATTTCAGTATTGACCACAATAATCGTGATTATGACTTTTTTTCCATAATCGAGCAGCCCTAGTGTATGTATGTGTGTATGTGTGTGTATGTGTTTTAGGCCCGTGGTGTAAGCCTGTCGTGTGTGCGGAGCTGCGTGGTGATAGCAGAGGAACGCCCTCGACTCTCCCTCTCATACTCCTTCTCCAAGCTGTTTAAGGACATCGGACTGTCGTCCAGAGCTGTCAGCACTGCTTTTGGTTCCAGGGTTAACCTGGCCATCTGCCTGCAGGTACGCCAACCAACTGAACCTGGCTTCACACAGACGTACACTATAAATGATACCTAGATGAGAACCAGTGAGGCATGTATGTACCTGCTCCTTGTGTGTTACAGGGCACCACTGGTCCTGATCCCTGTACGGTTTATGTGGACATGAAGTCCCTCCGCCATGACAGGTAAGAACACATGGATCACTGTAACCAGGATGAAACAAACATTTGAAAAGTCTTTAGTGTCCTAAACTGAGCATCTAAATGTAGGCCTACTGTATACAGTATATGGAGTTTAGGTGTTAGCTGATATTTCAGAGACGGAGTGAATTGTAGATTGATTGTACTGTATATGCTGCTTATGTATGTGAATTTTGCAGAGTGAGGGTTGTGGAGAGAGGAGCCCCTCAGAGTCTTCCTCTAATGGAGTCTGGCAAGGTGAGATGCTACAGATGTTAAGAATGTGGTGCATGTTGACAGTGTATATGACTCATTTTTTTTCATCTAAAGATACTGCCAGGTGTTCGGGTGATAATCGTAAATCCAGAGACCAGAGGTCCACTTGGTGATTCTCATCTAGGAGAGGTGAGATGTATATACTGTACAACATTACAGTACGATGAAAAAGCCTTTTTCCTTCTGAAACCAAGCTGTGACCCAGTGTGTGCTTCTCTCTCTTAGATCTGGGTGAACAGCCCTCACAATGCCAGTGGCTACTACACCATCTATGGAGAGGAGAGTCTTCAGGCCAACCACTTCAACACCAAGCTCAGCTTTGGAGACCCACAGACCTTATGGGCCAGGACGGGATACTTGGGTTTTGTGAAAAGGACTGAGCTATTGGAAGCCAACGGGGGTAATTAGACCCTGACGGAGCTAAAGTCTAGATTTAAAACAAAATAGATTGGACTCAGTCAGTCGATGATGATGAGTTTATTATGAGATAGATTCTGAACACTTTTAAACAGAAAGCACACTCCTAGCCGCTTACACATTTTCTTTTGTTTTGTCTGCATAATCTTCTGGGTGTTTTATGTTGCCTGTATTTGTGTGCTCAGATCGGCACGACGCTCTCTTCGTGGTGGGATCACTGGATGAGACCTTGGAGCTAAGAGGGCTGCGCTATCACCCAATTGACATTGAAACCTCAGTGTCCCGGGCTCACCGCAGTATAGCTGAGAGGTGAGAATGGTCTTGATTTACATACCTTCCTGACTACGGCTGGGTACTGAATTCAATACTTTTAAGGCACTGACCGAATTGCCTCTAAAGTATTGAGTATCGAAAAATGCCTCGTCATTCAATACCCAATTTCAATACCTAAGTAGTAAATCTCATCAGCGTCAGTGAGCCAATAAGCATGAAGCATGCTTCTACCAATATCTAACAATGCTTGTGATTGGCTGTCTAACATTACACGTTGTAGAGGCACGCAGGGAAAACTCTACGTTACGCACAGAGACGGGGCTCACGTAGTAGGGGCTGAAAAATACATAAAAAGATTTGCGCTGTAATGTGTAATGTTGTAATTTCTTTTTGTTTTATACAATTGGCAATATCCATTTCTAAAATGCAATCTGCTCCTATGGCAAAAGAAAGCATATTGCGATACATTTAATTACACTGTGAAGAAAGCTAAGCGTATTTCCCAAAAGGTCCAACTATTCCTTTAAACATTGCTTTTGGGTTCTCGCTCCTCACAGTGCTGTGTTTACATGGACCAACCTGCTGGTGGTGGTGTCAGAGCTGTGTGGTTCAGAGCAGGATGCGCTGGACCTGGTGCCTCTGATAACCAACGTGGTCCTGGAGGAGCACCACCTCATCGTGGGTGTGGTGGTTATAGTGGACCCTGGGGTTATACCCATCAACTCCAGGGGAGAGAAGCAACGCATGCACCTTCGTGACTCTTTCCTCGCTGACCAGCTGGATCCCATCTATGTTGCTTACAATATGTAAAGGGGTTGTGGTAGTCTGGTCTTATTCAGCCATCATCCACAGTCTGAATGCGTCTGCACCATCATCTTCACTTCACAGCTTTGGCCGAGGGTGAAAAGGAGAGCATGAACCACATGTACTGCCACCCAGCCCTGTGTGACACCAGCATATCTTGGCCACTGCATGTCTGTGATTGGACCTGCCATGTTTGGAGTTCTTCACTGTGTTTCATTAATAGAATTTTGCAAATGGGACAGAAGCAACATGTACTACAACGGAAAAAAAAAGCCCCCCTGTTGCATTTTTTTAGGGAAAGGGTTAAAAAACACATACAACAGGACCACTTTTGAATTAAATTATATATTAATGTCTTTGTGAAAATCCACTGTCTTATTCTGTACCTACCACAAACCTCTTAAAGCAATTTCCCTTCTGTGTCTACACAGATTCCAAGAGCTACTAAACTTAGATCAACAACTTGAAATATTTTTTACATGCAGCTTTCAAACAAACACACACAAACCCATGCACTGAGCCCTTGTCATTTTTCACTGACATGGGTGAATAAAAGAGGGCAGATGAAAGCAAACCATTAGTAAACACGTAGCCAGTCTCGGTCTGTGTGCATTATTTAGAAAGTTTATTTTGACCCATGATAATGAAGCCAAATACATTTTCACAACTTTCCTGCCCTAATATATTTCCTGCCTTATTAAAAACTTCAGCCATACATTCCTATCTTTATTTTTAATGAACTGAAATGATCTGTTACTAATATCTGTTTTATTGTCTTTGGTTTTGACTAGTAATGGAAATCCTGACAGATATCCAAAGGGATCAAAAAAGAGGAAAGAGGCCATATTCTGTACTGTACCTATAAAGGCCTGTTGTATTTTAGATACTGTACGTTACTGTATAGATATTTTCAATTGTATAAATGTACAAATGCTTGACTAGTCACTCTCAGTTGCTGGTTTATGGATAGTTAACCCAGCTGAGGGATGATAATTGTAGCAGAGAGAGGATTGTAAATAAGATTTAACAGTTTTGACAGTACTTTTGAAATGGAATATTAGTTGTAAAATGGAGAGTTAAGATAATTAACTTTAAAGCATTGTTAGTCAGGATAGATATAACATTGCACTTTCTCAAAACTTGTCTATTTTATTATAACAATGAGGCATTATAATTAATGGTTCAGGAGCATATATTATTCTGAGGATTCTTGCTTGAGGAGCTTTGAGAGTTTACCAGGAGGGCTATCACTGTTAAAGTCAGGGAACTTTCCTGTCGGCCATTGAAAAAAAAGAACAAGAAAAAAAATGGCTGTTTTCAGGCTACCAGGTTATTTGGTAAAAACATTTTTTTTTTAATTAGGCCCACAACTGTTCATCTAATATCCATTGCCATTGTACTTTGTATTGCTAAACAGCCATACCCCTCTTAGTTTTGTATTGCATAATAGAGCAAGTGTTTGAGAGTTTGGCCCTTTCCTTTTCATCTTCACACTCAAAGTTCATTCAAACTGTGTTTTGTCTTTGTGCAACTTTGTAAAGAATTACTTTGAATTCCAACAGGATTGTTGTTGGTACTTTAAATCTGTAGTCAATAGAGGCAAGTCATCATGTATCTGGATTAATTTATGTGTTCAGTCACTGGATTTAAAAGCACTTGTAAATGCAGTTGCAAAGCTGAGCCACATCTGAAACATCCTTGATTGGCAAGTAAAGTAATTGTATGAAAAGGGTAAAAAGAAAAAAATATATATTTGCATCAAGATGTATTTGCAAAGTGTATTTGGTTTCCTGTAATCTTGTGCTTTCCTTGTGCTCCTTGCCATTATTTATAGGCTCTTTGTACTGGATTTTACTGTATTTCAGTGATGAACACTTAATGTCAACATGTAAATAGTTTTCCTTGTTATTTTTGGACTTTTACAATTGTGTCATTATAACATTCAATCAAGCCAAACAACATTAGAAAGATGTTAAATAATTTTAAGGTAAACAGGAATATGATCCATTAAATTACTGCACTTTGCACTTGTGGTACTTACAGTAGGTGTCTCCTAACTATGCCTATTTCATGTTACATTAAACATGTTACTAATTTTAGAAATATAATGCTTGACTTTTGCCCAGTATAAGTCCACCTAGAGAAAAGACTAATAGCACTTCATCTTAGCTTTAACATTGCATCCTTCGTTTGCAGTAGAATGTTTGCATGACTCAGCCAAGCACAAGAAGAAATCAGCTTGAGGCACAAGTGGAGGAGATATGTATGAAATTGTATATTCAGGGAACAAAGCTCATAACACAGGGATGGACCAGGTGGTCCCTTGGTGCAATCTGTGAATAATACCCATAAAATGTAGATTTTTTTGTCAAAACAAATCTCCTTGTGATTAAGGCAGATTTAATGTTTAAAAAGAGGGGTTACTGATGACCAGAGTCCATCGACCATTTACCTGCTTCGCTGGGAAGTCTACAAGGGCTTCCTTTGGTTTCCGCTCTTTTTCTCTATCAGAGTTCTTACACACTATGCAATCCCAATGACAGTGCAATTTAATTGCAAAGGTTGCACAGTCTGGTGAAATAAACATAATGCTTAAACATTTTGTAATAACTAAGAGCAGAGGACTGATGACATTTAACCAGTAGTGACTGTATTAATCTCTCTTGAGTTGTTTTGTGTATGCACTCTTGGTATGTTGTATATTAATTATTTTGTGAATTCTGAACTGCTCCGTGAGAGCGTGATCCACTGATGAATCTTTAATGTTAGGGAGGTGTTTTAACTCACATAGTTAAGAAATCAAGGTGGTACACTCCTTCCCATTTCTCTCACTTATTTTCTATTTTGGTTTGTTGTACTGTGTTTTATACTTTATGTAAGGTTATACAGAATAAACAAAGGCATTTAATCATTTCAGATGTCCTGATACATTCATTAGTTTAGTATGATGTAACAGTGATTGAAATTGAACTTAAAGAATATACTCTATTATTGCATCCATGTTTGAGAATTTATCATAAAGGATATTTTCGGTCACAAAACCTGTGAATGGCTTGCTGAAAAGGCCAACACTCTGAAATAACTTCCTTTTGAAGTAAAGAGAGGAAGCCCAACTTCAGAGTGCCAAATGTTTTTAAAATCTCTGCAATACATAATTACATAGATGTACTATCAGTAAATGTAGGTCTACTTATAGTATTAAAGTACACGTATTTGCTATTGCAGAATGGTCCCTGTCAGTGTTATATTATTGCTGATGCATCACTGTGTAAGCAGCAGCATTTTAATGTTCGCGGGTTGTTGCAAGAATACTTGAGCAAAGCACTCTGTATTATATGTAACAAACACAGATAGCATATAAAGGGTAACAAATTGGACTTTTGTTCTTTTGTATGTGCCAGTTGCTCAAACTCTTTTCACCAATCACAAGGCCTAAAGAAACTATTACGTAATGCGTCTTTGCCAAACAGCACCGCCCATTTCCTTTGGGGAAAAAAAGTGGTCTGCTATTTTTTTTTAGCTGACATCTTTGTATTTTTAGCTGTTAGCCATTGCTGCTAAGTAACTTTTCAAGGTATTTCTTGTGTCAAAGTATACACACGAATTGCACGAAGTCCACGCTGTGAACAAGAACAGTTACGCGGCCCTTGAAAAGGTAAATTGTGGCTGGCTGAGCGGTAGTTTTGTGCTTGTCTCGCTGTCTGCTCCGCTGTGACAGTAATGGCGGCTGTTGCTTCGTCAACTCCTCGCCGTTCTACGAAAAGGGAAGGTGTAGTTAGCTTAATGGCTCCCCGTATCGCTGACGTCTATTGACGCGGTAACTTGCGTGCCAGTGACAGAGTTACACATATTTGCTCATTGAGACAAAAGCTCATCCATCCTGGGAACCAGAGTAACAAAACTTGCCCCGCGTGTAGCTCTAAACCTGTTGTTTTTAACCGTTTAAACTGGTTAACGTCCGTTTAACTGAACGTTAGCTACCGTTAACTAGCAACGGTAACGTTGGTGAGGTCGAACATTCTAGCAGTAATGACAGAAAGGATAACTTTAGATTTCGGCTTTAGCTAACGTTAGACGTTTGCTTAGGATGAAGTCGCCCACTTAAACGTAAACATTTGCATTTAAATAATTAGGGAAACAAGTTAACAGAGTTGACTGTTGGGCCTAGCTATGTTCCGTAACTCCATGTTAACGTTAACGATAGTTGCATTGGCTAACACGATTGTTCCAAAGAGGAAGTCGTTTTTTAGTTCGCTTAACCTCACCTGTTTAACTTTAGAAGAAATGGTTAGCCAAAGTATGAAACTGTGGTTTGATATCGCTTTGGTCTGTTTCACATTTGTCGGGAAGAGTTGTTTATTAATTTCAGTCAACAAATAGGGCACAGCGGAGTACAGCATACAGACTGACACCCCGCCACAGACAATTGTTGTGTTACATTAGCGTCATTGTAAAACAGTAATATTGATTTATTTGTTCCCAGTTACTATGGAAGAAGTACAGCAGGGCAGCAATGGCACTGAGTTACAGACTGCCACCATCACACCCTCTCAGTTCTCACAGATAGCCCAACAGGTAACTAATAGATCCCTTTTAAAATACCATTAAAAACTCATATTACTGACATTTTATATTGCCACCTTAGCCCTTGCGCTGCTAGCTAATACCATTAGTCTGCTTTGTTAATGAAAGCCATGCTGAAAGCACACTATAAGGTCTTAAGATTGGTGTATATTAATGTGTAAAATGGATCCAAGAGGACGGTCATTTTGATCATGGACTAAAAAGCTTCCACATAGCTCTTTTTTCAGCCTTTAACAGCAAAGTTAGAGAAAGAACATTGGAATTGAAACCATATCTTAAAAATGGCATTGTATAAAGTAATCGTATGAAGAAATTTACACAATTTGAAGTTGTTATAGTGCTTATTCTCACTATCCAGTATAAATTAAGTCTTTAACAAAACTACTTACCGGCACAGTCTGTCAATTTATAAGTAATGTAATTTATATGTAATAAAGGTAGGGAGTATTATATCCAGGATTTAGTGTGACTACTCTGCTTGATGGAGTCTTAAGTTCCTGTCTGAGTTCATAGCATCTGATAAGACAGTTGTATGAGCACAAGCATAAAGCCTCACAACGGCGTAGGCCACTTACGTAGGCTATGGAGTAGGCTCTGCGTAGAGCCTACGTACAACCATAAATCCACCTTTAGAATAATAATCTGAGCATGTCAGTGGCAAAAACAGCACTTTTAGTGGACGAAATTGACGATGGACATTTGCCCTATATGATTATATTACATCTCGGTTTGTGGCTGCCGGTTACAGCGTTTTCACTCAAAACTGGACCTGTTTTAAAGATTTTTGTTCACATTAGTCAGTTAGACAACAATGCATGGGAAAATAGGGAGGGAAAAAACCCGAAATTACCCTAAACTGTAAATGAGGGTAAATAACCACATACTTAGTCATATTGCAACGAGACCCAATATGTGTTCTTTTAGACTAGATGAAATGATATAGTGAGTAGGTTTCTTAAAGTAGATTTTAAATGATCAGTTCACCCAAATTACACATTTTCCATAGATCCCTTTGTGATATCTAGTCATGCAGATAGTTTTGGTTTTATGAGATATCCATCTTCAAGATTTCAGCCCACAAAAAAAACTATTAACTTGTCTTTGCAAAAACAATGGCTTCGTTACTCAAGATAACTGACAGCCGTCACTGACACTACTACACAGAGACTATTGCTTCAGTAGAACATAGATTCCGCGGAAACCATTCACAGTGAGGTCTAATCCACAGTAACAAGGGCAACTTTTAGGAACATGAGCAAAATTCCATTCACCTTCATTGTATTATGGTGTATTATGGTCAGTGGTAGATATCTCAATTCTAAGCACATAAAACCAAAACCGTCTCCATGGCTTGATGCCAAAACGTGTTTTGTGTAATTCGGGTGAAATTATGACCCTTTTAAGTAATTCTTTTGATACGAATGTCTTAATGAGCTTCTGAACGCGCTTTTTTTTTTTCGCACAATTGCCATGATAAATATGTTGTTGTTTGTGAATATAAAATTGTGTTTGGGTTTTTGTAGATGTCACTGGGTGGTGGCTCTGTGGCGGTTTTACAGCTGCCAGGGGGTCAGTTTCAGGTTCAAGGAGTGATCCAGTCTGCACAGTCGTCAGTCATTCAGTCCCCTCAGATGCAGACTGCACAGGTGAGACTACCTGGTTTTGTGACACTGTAATCATTGTTTCTAAATGGCACCCTATGTTAAATGAATCTCTTTAGTTTCTTTTTACAAACCTTCAATATGCCATTTTATACAATTACTCATTGTGCACTTTATTAATCCACCTTCCTCTTTCAAGGCCCTGGATTCAGATAGTGACGATTCACAAGACTCATCAGACAGTGGAGCTGCAGCCCATAAGACCAGAGAAATACTGGCGAGACGGCCTTCATACAGGTAAAAAAAAAAACACACACAAGCAAAGCTCATCACCCAAACAGTCCTATGAGATGAATACATGTGACCCTCCTCATCTCACCTTGTAGAAAAATCCTAAATGAACTTTCATCTGAGGAAGTGACACACATTGAGGGAAAGGATAACAGCCTGGTATCCACAGGAGTGACTGGAGTTACAGTACCCACCACCCAAATCTACCAGACCAGCACCGGCCAGTACAGTACGAACTTCTCCCTTCAATAGTACTTGCATGAAAAAGAGTGGGCCCCAAAGTGGGGCCAATTGGCCTATGAAATTGAGAATTTGTTTTCAAATGTTATGAATTTGTAGGAATTAATAAAAAAAAAAAAACATGTTGGATTTCTGCAAAAGAAAATTTGGGATAAATACAATTATTTAATATTAATGTATGCTTTCGTGTTAGTATGCTTACCAGACAGCTGTATACCACAAAAGTTCTTGTAAGATAATGGATGAAATTCCAAAAAGTCTGTATGATTGATTGAATGATGAGTGCGCTCTAGTATCTAGAATGTCAGCCTAGCCAGCTGAAATGTGATTTTTACAATTCTGATGCCATCTGTGTGATTATCTAGTTACCATAGCAGCTAATGGCACAATCCAGCTGGCAACTTCGGGGTCTGAAGCCATTCAGGGGCTACAGGCTGTCACCATGGCCAACTCTGGTGGAGCCCAGCAAGGCACCACCATCCTTCAGTATGCGCAGACATCTGACGGCCAGCAGATACTGGTGCCTAGCAACCAGGTTGTTGTACAAGGTGAGCAAAACATGGCATATTCGAAGAAAATGCATCTGAATTTCTAAGAGAAAATGCATCTGAATTTCTAAGAGAAAATGTATCTGAATTTCTAAGAGAAAATGTATCTGAATTTCTAAGTTTTCTAAGCCAATTTTACCTGCTAATGTAGTCGCTTTTCATAAGGCGATTCCGGCAGGGGGCCAAAATGTGTAAGGCGTTCAGAAAGACGATAGCACTGAGTCAAAAAATACAGTTGTAAAATCATTCAGTATCATGCACTGTTGTGTGTTGTCTTTGTGCCTTTTATAAGCCTTCAAATTGGACTTCATATTTAATCTGCTCACTGGTTTTTAAGTTGCCCACATCGACACAGCTCCTTGATAGTTATGACAGAGTGCTATTGTAGTTGGATTGTGGCTTTACTTTAGGTGCCTTTCTTCCAAAAGGGATAATTTGATTAGAGTGTAATTAATATCAAAGTTTAGCAATTTCAAAAGCCGGTCCTTAGGTAAACTAGTTAATGGATTTTCATTCACACAGGTTAACACATTTTCAGTATTACACCAGAAAAGTAGTAATAAGGCTTAAAAAAAAAAAAAAAAAACCTCACAAAAAAATGGTTGGTTTTTGGTTGGTATAGGCCTATGTCACTGGAAGAATGTCTCTGAGTGGGGATACGGCTCTTCCGGTTAGCTTTTTACAATGGCGGAGCCCGATAGATACTGCTGGACTTAGTCTCTCCGCAACCTGCCTGAAGTCACCTACGACGATGTGGTTCGGACTGTAAATGAACACTCAAAGTAAATAACATTTTGAAAACGGCAAAAAAAGCAAAAGGTACAAGACCGTGTACAGAAACGATCGTAGACTTCAATGGTAGAAGCTTGCTCTAGCCGTTTGCAGTTTCACAGGTACGGTAAACGTTTCTATGGTAACAACGAGTTGGACCAATCGGAGATGTTGTTGTTACATGTAGTATTGTGGGTAGTGTAGTTTTTCTCCATAAGATCGTGGATAAAACATGTTTTTCTTAAAACAAGGTTGATTTCATACAGACTTCTAGCTTCTACAGGAGCAGAAACTTTTGTTTCACAACCACGTAGCTCGGGGTCAGTCTACCTCGGATGGTTTACACATTATGGCTGATAATCTAAATCCCCATGGAGAAAGGGACTGTTGACCGGAAGTTCTGATTCCCTAGTCCGCGTTCTGGAAGCAGGAAGTGTGACATAGACCTATTGCTAAAAAATGACACATTACTGTCTAAACTTCACAAGTAAGATCTCTCAAGTGGTGCATGCTGTGTGGCAGAGCTGTCGTGACCCCTGCTGTCATCTTTTGACAGGTGCAGGAGGAGAGGTGCAAACATACCAGATCCGCACTGCTCCCACATCCAGCTCCATGCCTCAAACTGTAGTTATGACCTCCCCTATGGGAATATCTCAGGGCAAGAGTGATGACCCAACAATGAAGAGGGAAATAAGGCTTGCAAAAAACAGGTACGTGTACAGTGTATTTCTGGGTTTTGTATAGAAAAGTGAAAGTCAGAAATCTCCCAGACATTCTGGACAAAGACAGTCAAACAGTATTTGTCTACATTGAAACTATCAACGGCAAATAAAATAATAAAATAAACATAGATGGATACACTAAAATAAAGAACTGTCTTGACTAATTGATGCTCTCATTACTGTAGTAATGAAAGATGCATGTTCTGCTCTCCACGTGATAAGTAAATTATTTTATCATAGAAATATAGAACACTGCTCTGCCTTGTGCGCTTTGTCTGAGATGTGTTTGACAGGTCATTAATTAGCTTGTGAGAGTTGAAAGAATGGCAACATGCCGACCTATCTTATGTAGTGAACCATGCATAGGAGAATAGTAACAGGAGAAAAACCGAAGAAAAGGTTTTGTGATGTTGCAGTAGTGCCATTACTGGAATTGTGTAGAGCTTAAAAACAGGACAACTTTTTCTAATTAATAGTTAAGTATCTTGTTGTAGTATATTTGTTACTTGCACATATTTCCCTGATACAGCTGTAGCTTTGATATTTGATATGTAATTTTATGTTAAAGTAGTGACAACGCTGTACATTGTGATGCACTGTATGTGCAGTCATTGCATAATCTTTTAGTTGGACTAACTGCACATTTTTGTCCCTCTTGTAGAGAGGCAGCCCGTGAATGTCGACGGAAGAAAAAGGAATATGTTAAATGCCTCGAAAACCGTGTAGCTGTTCTTGAAAACCAAAACAAGACCCTGATTGAAGAACTCAAAACATTAAAGGACCTTTATTGTGTTAAAACAGGATAACCTGTTTGAATAAAAGTTGAGGATTGGGACATAATGTGGGAGCAGCACAGCTCAGCCATTTTGGACATAAACGGGGTTTCTGGGAACACTTCATTTCAGGCTGAGATTCTCCATTTTTTTTACTCTGTTTGATATAAAAGTGACTTGTAATGGCAGTAAGGTATACTGGACTAACAAAAATAAATTGGCCATTTTACCACCTGCTGTTTTTTTTTTTTGTTTTTTTTAAATTTGCTAATGCTATAACATTTATAGTTGTGTACATTTTTAATACTGGGAGGTTTGAAATTTTGAGCTTTAACTTTGAGTCTCAGTTTGTAAATTTATCCGTTTCCTTTTTTCTTGTCTTTTTAAAAATGTTGCTGTTGGAATTTTATTTAATCTAACAGCATCAGCAGAATTTTGACTGTATAAAAACCACACAGACATATTTCCTGTTTATATTGTGAACCAGCAATTCCCCTCATTTCCCTATAAGGAGATGTTACAATTGTCATTCCTTATATTTTGAGTGTGGTCTGTTTGGTTGTTTCTTGGCAGTTACTTAGACAATCAGGGAAAAAAAGCACAGTGTCCAGGTAATATTTATTATGTACATCTTGGGAGGGGTGGGGAAGAAGAACAAACGGTGTATGGAATGTTGCTGATTCTTAAGTAAATAAATATATTTTCATTCAATAAATGCAGTGTGGCAAGTATTTTTGTTCATTGGAAATGAAAATGTACAGATTGATTGCGTTTGGGAATATGAAACCTGCAGACTCAATTGTTAGTAGTGGACCAATGAAAATGTCGGTACATGAGGTATATTATAGGTTAACAGTGAATAAAAATATTCTCAGTGAATAAAGACTGGACTTAAAGTGAAAATACTATAAAAGTTTCTGAAGCTCAAAAGAAGCACACCAAAGTCTGCCCATTCTCCCCTGCATTCATTTAATGGAATATCCCATGATATGTGGTCTTATCATTAGAGTAACCTCAGGAGCCTGAATATGTCTTAGGTGAAGTTCTGAAAAACCAGCTGCCTCTAGATCTTTCCATGTTGCTCTGGTAACCATGCATCCATCTCCAAGATAGTACCACAGAGGCTCAAACACATGCTGAAAGAAGTATGTCCAGGAGGAGGGATCTGAGACAACATGCTCCAAAAAGTAGAAGGCGCCACCCTGTAGGAGAGCCAACAAAAACAGATGATTGCATGTTTAATCAAATCAGATTATGTAACTTTGCAACTATAGTGTCTGCAATTTGTTTCCTGGCTTTTGTTAGTTAGGACTGTGAAGCAGAAAGAGAGGCAGATTTATGGGGATTCAGAAGTTAATATGTGAATTGACCATTCTGAACTGACTGTGATGATCATTCAAATGTCTTACAGTAAAAACGAACCTTGTGCAGCCTGCCATTGGAATGTGTGAAATTTAAAAATAGGACAGTTCTAATAAACTAATACAAATATCTCCTACAGCATTTGAAGGCAGCATACGGAGACTCACTGTTTTGAGGATGCGTCGGACCTCCTGCAACACCTGCTGCACGTTGCCGACAGAACAGAGAACCAAGGTGCAGACAACTACATCCAATGACTCATCCTTTACCTCTTCCATGTCCTCCCCAGAGGTAACTATAAACGTGTCATAAGTCAAATGCTTGTTTGCGTCCATGCTCATCCGCAGGTACTTCTCGAAGTGTGGGTTGGGGTCGGTGCAGATCACTGTGCAGCCGTGGGGGTAAAACTTGAAGTTAGCCCCGCTGCCACAGCCTATCTCCAGCAGGCGAAGAGTACCGTCGGTGTTTGCAAATTTACCCACGTTTCGGAAAAGGTCCCTCTTCGTTTCGTGCATTTTATCGTTGTATGAAAATGTTATATTGTAGGCAAGCAAGGGAAACACGCGTTTGTACATACCGTACAGGCCTATGATCTTCATTACGTGTAAGGGTAAAGTCAACAAAAAACAAAGCAGTCTGCATAATTTCATGGGACAAGACTTCATTTTTTTTCTGAGATAAACAACGCCTTGCTGAGGGTATCTTAAGACAGGTGACTTTACAAGATCAAAAGATTACACTCTAATAGCTGAGAGACAATGTCTATGTTGCACTTTCACCACACGATGGCGCAAATACACTACTGTGCATGAATGGCAAATGTGAGACCAAGTCCATGTCCCCCCAAATCTTTGGCTTTCCTGTCTATAGCATACAATACTCGTTTAATAAGAAAACACTAATCATGCAGCAGAATTAAACTCGTTTCTCACCAACATTAAGACAAAACACAATCAGCTTAATAACATATATTTTTTAGTAACACAACTGTCACAGCAATGAAATGAATTTAGCAGCAGCACATAAATACTGACGGCAGAGATTCCCTATGGCAGTATCATATTGATTTATCAGCAAAAACTTGGAGAAGGGAAATGACAATTAGAAGATTAAACATGTTTTTCACTTAAACTGCATACAAAGTTGTTATTGTGTGCTGTCTATGTCATGGTTTTAATCAAGGTGTCAGTGTGTCTTTACAAAACACAAAGACCAACGTTTTTTTAATACAAAAATAAAATTAGTATTAAATTGACTGGCTGAATCACTGGTGTTCAATCATATTACAAGGAGAGGCATTAACTGCTTGCCATATTCATGCTCTAGTTGTGAGGCAAGCTTACGACAAAGTTTATGAGACAGAATCTATTTTACAGCATAACCCATGATGTGTGGTTTGATTATGAACATAAGTGGTGCTTCGATGTGTCTCAGTTTGAGTTCAGAGAATCCAGCTGCCTCCACATGTTTCCATGTTTCCCGGGTGACCTCACATCCATCACCAAAATAGTACCATGGAGGCTGCAGAACATGCTGGAAGAAGTATGCCCAAGTTGATGGATCTGCAACAACATGCTCTAGAAAAAAGAAGGCTCCACCCTGCAAAGCAAAGATTTGTTATAGATATACTTTGTATCAACCTGATGCATGTTTACTTTTCTTCCTGGAAGAAATGGGTTTCCATTCTTTCCGCATGTTAGATAATGAATACATTTTTGTTACATTATGTTTCCTGTAAGGCCTACGGTTTGAAACTCAGGATCATTTTATCGAATAGTCAAATACAAAAACTTACTTAAGTTGAATATTGAATGAAACTTGACATGGTTAGTGTCTAGCCTATATTATACCTGAAGAGGGCACCATATCTTGTTTCAGATATGTAATGTTGGCACACAGGTCAAAGGTATATGGTTGATAAAAGATAATGCGAAAATTCTGTGGCAACAATCTAAAGATATAATAATTAGTACTTTGGCTGGTGCATGTGTTGGGGGGATCATTTCTCTGCTTTGCATGTTTTGCATCAGTATGTCAAGCAAATCAATGAAAAAATAATGCTTTGCTTCTTGGTTATTTAGTGAGTTAGTCATTAATGTCCACTGGTAAATGATTGATCCAGTAGTTGCACTTTATTAGAACAGTAGCATAGCAATGCAGGACATGGCTGCAAATCAGCATTCTATTGGGAATTAATTTTTGGACGAATGGTTATTTCAGCAGTCACACAACTTACTGGTCTCAGTATGCGACGTGCCTCTCGCAGAGTTTGGGTTATGTTGTTGACAGAGCAGAGCACCAGGGTGCAGACAACAACGTCTACCGATTCGCTCTCAACTGACCCCATGTCCTCCCCCGATGCCACCACAAATCTCTCAAAGGTGAGGTGGTCATTCTCGCCGATATTTTTCTTCAGATATTTCTGAAAATGAGGGTTCGGGTCAGTGCAGATCACCTTGCAACCAGGCGGATAAAACTCAAAATTTGCACCGGTGCCGCAGCCGATCTCCAAAATTGTGAGCTGCCCGCCAGGCTTGTTGAACTCGGGGAGACTGCGAAACAGCTCCTTCTTCTTGTCGTACATTTTCTTGTTGTACGTTTTAGAAAAACGGTATAAACAAAATGGGAAGACACGTTTGTATATTTCATACAGACCGACAGCTTCGATCAGATGAAGGGGCAAGCATAACACATTGACGATTAATGTACAAAATTTCATTAGGAAAGCCATTTTTTCTGCCCTAAACCTCCTTGGCGACAGCAGAGCGTCAATCGCAAACTGAACTAACTACCAAAGATCCAGAGACTGTTTATAACCGAGACGTCCTAACTCGAAGTAACGTCCTGTAACTGTGTCACGTGGGCTCCGCCACTGCCACGCCTCTTTAGGAGACTAGCGGCAGGTCCATGTGTATTGTGTCCAATGGGAGAAGTGAACGTGAACACAGATTATGAGCGATTCTTTCGCCCCATAGTCACTACAGTAAATATTGGACCCATATTTCACAAGCCACATATCTCCAGAACATTCTGACACCAACATGGCATTTGTAAGACGGACACATCAGGAGAAATTTAACTTTGACACCTGTTTCTGGCTCAGGACTAAACTCTCGCGAGATCTGGCAACAGTGAACGCCCAACAAAACTAATCTCCGTGATGCTAAATATGTCTTTTAGCTGTGTAAATATCTAACGTTAGCAAAAGAACATATTAATACATTATTTAAATATAACTTTTCAGCCATCCACACAACATTCACTACACCTTCAAACGAGGCCATGCCCCTTTAGGAGACAGGAAGTGTGTACTGTTTCATACATTCATTATATGTCAATGGTTTCATACCATTGGCGCTGCTTGAAATGCAGCGCCACTGGTCGTGTGGATGGTGTTGTGGGCAGGCAGTTCTTGTGCGTACTATGAAATTGAATCCTACCGGTGCCCCAAAACACTAGATGCCGATTCGCATGGGACTAATATCACCTGACCTCTGTGGTAATTTGTGGTGACATTTTTAATTGACAAATGACGGACATGGCAGATTTGCAAGGGATAAAGACCACTGATGACCTCCGCAATTATTAAACAATTTTAGAGGAGAGAGGCGGTTGTCGAGTGAGCTAGAGAGTTAATGAACAGAGGGACCAGCGGTAGCGAAAACAAAGCCGTGAATCAGAGAAATAAAATGTTATTTTCTGATTGTTTTATGGTGGTTACGTTCGAAAGCACAAATAAACCCACACCTCAGCACAACCCTACAGGAAGGTGCCTCATTGCATTGAATTCCAGGTATTGGTTCAAAAATTGAACTGTACCCAACCCTATGGCTATAGTCTCACTTCAAGTCTGTCTGTCTCTTTGTAATTACCAAGGAGGTAAGCTTCTCCTCACAACGTGTAGCTCCTATGGCGCCATTTTAATGCTAACAAGCACTCACCCCCCATTAGCATCCCATTGACTGCCATTCATTTTGACGTCACTTTGACAGCGAATAACTTTACATCTGAAGAGTTTAAAGACTCTATTTGTCCATTGTTTATTTCTAAAGAAACACGACAATGTATAAAAGGCTCCATTACATTGTATCTCACGTTATGGCTCCGTAGCAGACGTTTTTATAAAAATAGGCTAACGATTGTGTCATAACCACGGGACTTACTGTCGCAAAGTAGAGGAATTACAGTACAGGAGACGCTCGCAGGCAGTTTTGACTTACATTAGCTGTTTACGTTTAATTACTAATGTTAACTAGCATTTTAGTTAACAATAATTAACCTATGCCTACCTACGCTCTCCGTCTCTGCAAGATTGGGAATGATTGAGATTTCTCTTGGCACAGCTACCAGAAGACTTACAACTTTCAGACAGGTTGCTCACGTCCATTTACGTCGTCTCTCTCAGTTGGAGGCTGCACAGTAACGCTCAGCGCTAACTTGAAAAGTGCTTCTAATATCCTTCACTGGTTGCCGTCCAGAGCAACGGGATCTGTTGGTCCATTATATATAATGTCTATTGTAATTACTAGTACAGTGCCCATTCAAAATGTGCCTGTTTGGAACGGGCTGACTGCTTGGCCTCCTGTATTGCTGCTTGAAGCTTTCTCCAGAACAATTGCACCCTGAAATAACTTACAGAAGGCCCTCAGCGCAACTTAACTGTATACTAATGACTTACTTTACTTTGTACTTCTACTTCATAGGAAAACATTGTACAACTACATTTACCTGACAGAGAATGTTGCAGATTCAGATTTTACTCACAAAATATCACAATTAAAATATGATGCATTATTATTAAACTATCCAGCATTATATTAGAGTTTAAATCTCCACCTTGAACAGACGTTATTAAATTTAAGTACATTGTGCTGATGCTTCTCTTTTTACCTTAAGTAAACATTTGAAAGCCAAACTTATACTGTGCGATCACAGGCGGTTTTACCATATGGCATAGGTAAAGGGCCTTGTGAATTTGTGTGTTTTTTTATAATTTCTTTTTATATAACTCAACCTGTAACACATGTTGATTGCAGTTCAATAAGGCGGCATTCAGCTGCGGCTCATAGAGAGATTCGGTGTGACCCTTTTTTTTCGTATAGCCGTCACACATCCACATAGTAGGCAGTGGCGGCTCCTGAAAAAATTGTCAGGGGGGCCAATTTTTCTGATAATGATTAAGGTGACCCATTCAATGTGTACATTAAGAAATAGAAAGATTTCCTCTCTAGCTACATAAGTTACAGGTGGAAAGCTATGTAAGAAATTAGCATCCAGGAGCCTTCATAAGCAAAAATGACATGGCTCGACAATTAATTATTCCACTTATTCATTACTTACATTAATCCAATGTAATCCAGTGATGTAAAATAGCTAAACAGTACACATTTTTAAAAAGATATGTCCAGCAACAACATAAAGACGGGGGCAGCATATAAGTCAATACCAGAAGCATTTATTGACTGATCTCAAAAGTATTGGCTAACGAAAGCAAAATAAGTTATCACAGTACAAATAATCAAGGGTGTTCTTTCACATTCCTCAACACTGCATAAACAATCTGCATTTCCATAAACAAATGAAATATCAGCTGAAAATACAGCATCTTGGCATTTGTTCAGATTGCAGGATCAGCAAGAGCTTTTACCACATTTACAACATTTCAAAGGTAGTGCAGCCTAATAATCTTTTAGAGTAAGGGGAAGTGCAAACTTTAAACAATAAATAGTAACAGCATGGCAATAACAAGTAGACCAATTGTTGAGAGAAGTGGATCTTTAGAACTACAATTTCTGGAATGTAGGATATCACCAAAGTGCTACTTAATAAAAGCAAAGTAACATTGTCCCAAATAAGTGAATGAACAAGTGAGGCTTGACCTAGTGTGGTCTGTGCATCTTGGCTTTACACATTGAAGACCAAACTAGAATGGTGAGGTGCTGCTAAGTTTAACTAAAGAATTCTGATATACACATTAATTACTTACTTCAAAAAGGCCTCATGGTTGAATTGGAAATATGTGCACCAGAGCCTAATTCACAACAATTTTTGATAGAGGCTACTGAAAACATTGATGCAAGTTATTGGTAATAAGCAATTTGTATAGACTTCCATATTCTGCCCTCTTGTATAGATTTGTGAAAATGAACATGAACAGTGATAGACATTTTGTTTGAAAACAGCATTTGAAAATAATTTCTAGAAAGGTAAACACAGCTATTTGTATGGCTTTGTGAAAATGAACAACCATATTCTGGCCATTTGTATAGATTTGTAAAAACATGAACAGATTTATTTATTTTTTAAACTTTTTTTCGAATGAATGAAACAACATCAACTGTGAACTGATTTGGTGTGTGTGTGTGTGTGTGTGTGTGTGTGTGTGTGTGTGTGTTAAAGAGATGCAGCAAAGCAGTCAATTACTTTCTCATTGAAATCAGGCACGTTGAGGACTAATTCCCTCTCCATGGAAAGCATGGCCAGTGCATTCAGACATTCCTGGCCCATTGAATTTCGCAGGAATGTCTTAACTTGTGTCAAAGTTGAGAAACATCTCTCAGCTTCAGCTCTTGTCATAGGAGTAGTTATGAGAATGTTTAACAGAGTCACAGTCTCAGAGAATGTCTCCTGGAGGTTGTAGCTACAGTGCCAGTGCACCACAGCAGCCCTTGAATTCAGGATTCTCATAGATCACAGAGAGTTCTGTCTTGAGCTTTGCCTTGTTCAGCATGGGGTATGCGTTCACAGTGGCATTCAGAGCCTCATCAGGAAATGAATGGCAGTACCTTTCAAACATATCTGCTTGCAGTAAGGTAGCACTCACAAGGTGGCCAGTGAAAGAGAACCTTTGGTGTGATCCAGGATGGTGTCGCAGACCTCTTCAGACAGCCTCTGCTTCTCCTCTTCTCTCAGCTGTTCTGGGTCTTTTGGCTCCTGTTGCTACTTGCAGCTGCTGTTGAGAGGAGTCTCAGAAGGCAAACAGACCAATGTCTTTGTTAGGCTATGTACAGTACTGTAGTCTATGTGATGCACAGGTATATGCAATTTATCCACGTATAGTACAAAGATTTCACTCCTTCTCTCCCCTCATCACACTGGCTCCATCGTAAGCTTGCGCAATGAGTTTGACTTTGTCGTCGTCGGCAAAAAGACTGTTCAGTCTCTCCAAAAGCACACTGGCGATTGAGATTGAGGTTGAGGTTGAGGGTGATTCCGAGATGGGAAGAAACTCAAAAAAGCGTTCCTGCACTTTATGGTTGCTATCGATGTACCTCAGTACAAGCACCAGCTGTGTCTCTGTAGAAATGTCTGTGGTCTTGTCAGCTTGGATGGCTACGAAGTTCACTGACTTCACCTCCTCCACAATATGTTCCCTCACGACCGCTAGCATACACTCAAGTAGCTCGTTTTGAATTGTCTTTGATGTGGCCTTGAAAACTTTAGCATTTTTAAGATGCTCATCAAACAACTCATCTAACTGTGCCACAAAGTTGACCAGTCCAAGAAAAAATACCAGGGTTGGTGGAGCCCTCAGTTTCATCGTTGCCTCGCAAAGCTAACTCAAACACTCCGCAAAACTTCACACACTGGATTAGCCGGTTGAGGATGTGGCGGTTCTTGCTAACCTCATCGTTGTGGCGATGGACAGCTAACCTGTATCCCTCATCCAGTTGAGGGGCAATGTTCACTCTCCCCAAAGCAGACAATCTCAAACAGCTATCCATGTGGGTCTCTGACAGCTCATGTTTCTTTATCTTTTCTGAAAGATGGTACATGTTACACCAGTCGCTGTCCAAGCAGTGCTGTCTGCTGTGCCGCCTTCAGGGTGAAAGAGTAGGCAGGGGTAGCAGAAGACTGCATTGGCTACGTCGCAGCCTGCTAGCCAGGTTTTTCGTTCGTACCAATTTTTGGAAAATCCTTGGGTGTAGGACTTTCTCCCTTTAGTAGAAACCTGTTGAATGATTAAATTTGGTCTGGGAGGTCCTAATTGTTTCATTGCCAATTTATATTGATTTGTTCGCAGACTAAAAGGAACTTCTTTCAAAGAGACAATCGAGTTGCACTGAACGCTAGCCATCTTGACAGTAGTATGTGAATTGATTGACGCTGCTACCCGCTCTTTTCTTAGTTACGTTCATGGAACCCATAGAGATTGTATTGAAAGCTCTGATATTTGAAAAAAAATGGATTTTACATGAGAGTCTATAGAGACTTCTGGGGCGATTTTCAACCAGACTGAAATCGCCCCAAAATGGACGGGGCCATTTGAAGCACGACTTTAGCCTGATTGGACATTTAGTGGCAGATCAGACGTCTAGATTAGAACACTGATAACGACTGTTGCCGTGTTAGAATTGGTTAGAAAAAAAATCCCTTCCTTTTCTCGTTTGGCAGTGCGTCGCCCATATCGCCCTAATGAACACACCGCCCCTGGCTGTAAGCAATGTGGACTGGGCAGGGGAAGAAGGGAGCCCGGCTCCGTCTGCTGGGGAAGCCGCTCATAAACATCGCACAGAGCGGTTGGAGAAAAAAGTGGAAACGTTTTCTTTTTTTCTCAACCTTTATTGTGCAGTCGTTTAGTTTTATCACAGTGTATTAATATCCAATATTTAACGTTGTCCAAATTGCTCCATATTCCAAAAACCAAATTCATTGGGGAAGTCAAGAGTGAAGCAGATCGGATGAACGGTTCCTCGAGATATTATACGACAATGGACACACACTCACACAAACACATACAGAATTTCCTTGATTTATAGTTCGGTTAGATTTCCATTGCTCACTATATTGAAATGCACTGAAACGCTGAAATGCAAAGTAGCTGAATGAATAAAAATGCGTGACAGCTTTTTGATTTCCTGTAGACTTTAAGCTGCAGTTCTTAAAAATTCCACCAGATAGAGACATTGTTGGGTCAAATTCAAAACAGCTCCTTTAAAAATCCTCCAACCCTGTATTTTGAAAGGTGAAGGCTTTAGATAAAGGGTCACAATACATTGAAAGTGATTTCTTTCATTGACTGAATGTGAGCAGTGTGTACATGTGTTTGTACTCTCAAAACTGAAAACAAACAAAAAGCTTTCTCCTGCTACACACAGACAGTATTATAGAACCTTTATGGTACAACAAAAGCACTCTAGAAATTGCATACAGTTACACACCCAGCCTGCTGAACGACAAATATACAATTATTTATTGTCTGTTTAAGACAGCATTGTCTAGAGTGGACTTTATTTATTAAAGCAAAGTCATGTAGGAGATGCATTTATGGGACTAGGAAATACCAGAATATGGATCTTGATATGATTTAGGGCTCTTTCACACTGCACCTTTAGTTCGGTAGACTTGATTCGCGGGTGAAGTTGCAACATTGACGCATTTTTGATTTGGTTGCTTCTGATTTTTGTCCACATGAGTACCATTACTTCTTACTGAGTACCGCTACCTCCTGCAGTAAGTAGGTGCGCACCCCTGAAACCCTGATGGCTGGAGTAGGCTGCTGTGCCACTGCCCAACACAGGAGAACACCTAATCCAGTGCACAGCCCACGTCCAGAGAATAATTCTGTTTACCCGGCAGTCACCAAGTCACGCGTTATATGGCGAGTGCAGCCAAGGCAACGTTTGCAACAGCAGACTTTTCCTCTGCGCGCTCTGCTTCTCGTCACCCAGGGCACGTGCCAGCTGCTGACTGCTCACTAGGGCTGGGTATCGTTCAAAGATTTCCGATACTGGTACTGGTACCGATACCAATACCGTGACTTTGACACTGGTTCCTAAACGATACCGGTTCCTAAACGATACTTTTTTCGATGGCAAATTTATGAAACAAAAATAAATGACATTACACATTATGACACAAATCTTTTTATTTTTCAGCTCCTAGTACGTGAGCCCTGTCTCTGTGCGTAACGTAGACTTTTTCCTGCATGCCTCTTCAACGTGTAACACTAAATAGCCAATCACAAGCATTATTAGATATCGGTAGAAGCATGATGCATACTTATTGGCTCACTCACGCTGATGAGATTGACTCCTTAGGTATTGAAATTGGGTATTGAAGGACAAGGCATTTTTTGATACTCGATACTTTTCAGTTCGGTTGGTGCCTAAAAAGGATTGAATTCGATACCTAGCCCTATGCTTGAGTGAGCGTGCGCTCCAAACCACTTTCAATTAATCTTCTACACCCCTGAAGCACTTATGCAATAAGAAGCTACTCTTTTGATGTCTGTTTCTTAATTGGTTGTATGTTTTCACACAAAAGGAACTGTATACACAACCATATCACAGCTGAACATTTCATTACTGGAGTGTTAGAGCCTACATTTTATGTAGGCCTAGTCTTGATTTGGGTGTTCACTTACATTTAAAAAGTTGTAAATCTAGTTCCTCGAGTAAATTGTAGCACACCACAGTCAACTTTAATCAAAAAAAACTATAATAATAATAATAATAATAATAATAATGTCATTTCCCACATCATAGTGGCTAATAAAAATGAAATGCATACAAAAACACATTTTAAGTGATATATTACCAAGACATGCGTATATATAAATATATCCAAGACGCATGCGATGATCATGTCATGCATCTGCTGAATTAGTACTGGCACCTTTTTTGGTCCAATTCAGGCACTGGTCTTGGGTTTTATGGTTTTGCTTTAGTGTTTCTAATATTTTAGAAGAAGGCAGCCAATATAAGGCTAAGGCTATATAATAAGGCAGCTGACAAGACAGCGAGTAAAAGCTAGGGCGGGCCCTGATGACCTAGGTATAATAGGTTATGGATTTGAAAGGTATCAATCTTTAAATCATATAGGCTAGGTCTGTAAATCATGTGCAAGGTTGAAATTGTAGGCTCGTTTTGTTCACTACCTATATTTGGATCGGATTGCATTCTCAACTAAAGTGAACCAAACTCTAGTGCACTTGGAAGAGAACCGTGACCCCTGTTTTCAAGCGGACCAGAGTTCGGTTGTTTGGTCTACACCAGAGTTCAAATGAGCTTTCCCAACACCCCAAACAAACCGGACTAGCCAACGAAATGCTCCAGGGTTCGGTTAGAACGGTCCAAACTGCTAGGTGTGAAAGCAACCTTAGTTTAGGGATGTCCCGATTGATCGCCTGCCGATCATTATCGGCCGATATTCAAAATTGTACGTTGATTACCATGGTAAGGGTCAAAGCTTCAAAGCATTTGGGTCAGCCTAAACGTCACATGTAAGTGATTGATTTGTAGGTCCATTTAACTAGGCTGGTTTTAATCAAGAATTAACAATGCAGCTTGACTAAACTGCCTCACTGGTCTGTATGATTAATAAAACGTTATCAGGTGAAGTTATAAAACTAACTTTAAATTCATTATTTTTGGTCATACACCTAGAGCGACGTCAGAAGTGTATTGTGTATTGTGAATTTTGTATCAAACTTTAATTTCAAGAATGGGTCAAGATGTTTAGGTACCATTGCCTTGGTTACATAAAGTCTCATTATTTGCTCAGAGTTGTCTCTTTAATGTGTCTTATAGGCTAATTTCCAGGTATGATTCTAAAAATAATATGCAATCGCACAGTTATTTTCAGATCAAGATGAAAATAAATATGTTGCCAATCGCAATGCTAATCCCAAACAGAATATCAATGACTTGTTACATGAACAGTGTGTTTTTTTTTCTGCTTGCGATGCTGCGGTCTCTTGTCCATTATTGAAGCTAAAGGCATTTACCGACACTCCCTAACAATTTGCTGAGAGTCATCAATTATGCAGGGCAGCCGCACGCACTGGGAAGGAAGATAGCAGCAACAATATGGCGACAGCCGCAGTTACTCTCGACTCTTTTCTACATCTGCAGTTCAGTGACAGCTGTCTGGATTTCTGTTAATGCGAAAAAAGTAAGTGGACAATCTGTTTTTTGCTTTGTCTGGTATTTCGTGTCGTGGGATGGATCGCAGTTCTACTTTGTCGACTGACTGCATCCCAGTGCCGCAGAGCGGTCCCTCTATCAGCATCTTTTCCTAGCGTCTGTGGAGGGCTCTTTGCCAGTACATGGACAAATATGTATGCGAGGTAGCCTACTAGTTAGAAGAAGGGAAGATATGATTTTTGAAAGGGAAAACACGGATTTCTAACGCGACGCGGTAGAAAACAGGGAGACAGCAGGTTATTTGGGGTGTTGGCCTGCCGCTGGATGGAATGACATTTAACTGTCAGAATGTGAAACATACGCATATGGGATGTATTAAGTGAGATCACGTCAAACTTCTGAGCGGCGACAATAACTAGCCTGCATGCTCCAAGTGCAAGAATAATGCGTCGCTTGCTAAATCATTTTAGGTAGCAGTTTCCTCGCTACCATTATTTTATTAACTATGATAGTTTTTTTTCCCACCCCCACACTCCACCTCTGCGCCCCCTCCCTCTTGCAATCTCGTTGAAGACTATTGCGTGAGGAGGTATAGGTGCGTCTTTAGTTTGGCAGTCCTCAAAGGGGCCGCGGCACCCTTTCGCAGTCTCAGCCATTAAAAACACATTTCTCCGTCATGGTATTACTCTATAAACCTGCACCATACGGAGTCTCTGGCTCTCTGTCGCCTTTACTAGCAATACGGGTGTGGTACAGCCTTAAGGCCGTTTTAGTTTCTCTTTTTTGTTGTTGTTGTTGTTGCTGTAAATAATTTCACCCTTTTGGTGTGAAATTGGGGTTATGCTGATATGCTATGCTGCTTCGAGTTGAGGCCAGGATTGTGTTGTCCGGACATGGCTTGTGCATTCAACTGACCTGCTATGAGTTTGTAGGTTTGAGCCTATAGCAGCAATAAACCACACTGCAGTATTTTAGGCTTTGGCCCTATAGCGCGGCTCGGTTTTAAACAGTGGACTTTCCTGGGGACTACATAGGTTACAAATCATTCTCAGGACATTTATGACACGATACACAGCGGGGAGCGGGTGGTCTTCATCCCACACGGGAAGAAAGTTCTCCTAGAAATGAAGAGGTTGTCTTTATTTGTGTTTATCTATACAGTGGCCCAATGTCCCATGCTTCATAATGTCCGCCTTTCCTCCGAATCCCCCGGCTGTCTTTTGAAGAAAAACGTGTTCAACTGAATTATCATAACTTATCATCATTTCCAGTCAGAACACCATAACTTTACCTGAAATTGACTCGACTCAGGCATGAAGTATCTAGCACCCACCCGTAAGGGGCCTCTTTAATAGAGGCCTATAGCTGCCAAGTTATAATGTTGGACTTGGGCCTGTTGGGCTCACCTATTCTTGGTGATGCTGTGGATTTGGACTGAGGTGACATCTTACATTTAGTGGCAGGCTACATTAAGACAGCAATGAAATGAAGGATGAAGGCGAAGTTCTTTACAGGCCCATTTGACTCAGATGCGAGTGCCCTATAGCCTACACCTCCTCCTCTTCCTCCTCACCACCCTCCTCCCCCTCCTCACTAGCACTGTGTCGCCGCGGTGTCCGGTTAGCTCCACCAGACATCAGGTCATCATCACAGTGCATAGAGCACAGTAGAAGATTTTTTCAGGTGACGGGACGGGGGCCGTGGTGCATTTGGATGTCTTTCCTCCGCACAGAGGACGAAGCATAGGAGCATCTTTGTTAAACGCTGCTGAATCGGACGGCGAGAATTGGCTTGTCTTTTCCTTGCGAGGCAAACGAGGCTGCCGGAGTTTTTAGTTTTCGCTGTCATCCATCAGTTTGTATTTCTGAACTCACCTGACTCATAACGGATTTAACGGAACCGAGAGCGGTTATGGGCTGCGCGCATTTGGTGCCGATTAGCCTACGTGCGCTAATATAATTCACTGTAATTGATTTAAGAGTGAACCGAGCAGTCTTTTCAAACCAAAATGTGTTAGTCAGATTGTTGCGTTTTATGCCGTGATTCTCAAATGACCTAGTGAGTTAGTGGACATCGAAAGCATTGAGCAACATCTGCAACATTTTCGGGCTGTTTCCCCTGCTCGCTTGGCAGTTTTGCTGCCTGTGTTTAGGATTGTCCCAGCCTTAAGTGTAAAGTGTACATGCACTGCTATTGCATCCTGGTTTGAATCACCTTGACGGAAGATCAATTGATGTAGCATTGGTGGAAGGAGACTTGGAGGTTGTGCTGAGGTTGGGTTACTTGAATCGGACTTCAATTCAGACTCTCTTTTGGTTGGCTGTGCTTTTTCTCGAAGATACTGGGCTGTTGGATCTATGTCTGCCTGTGGATTTCTTCTGATTTCTTTCCAGGTCTGTGCCCTTGTCATTTTCTCCATGAATTTTGGACACACTGTCTAATTTTTGATTGTGTGAACTGTGACTTGACTGTCAAATACAGTATGTTGTATTAAACAGCATGGTCATCAAATACCTGGGGAGATAAATTCATCTGTTGGAGGAGCCTGGAGAGATGCAGTTAATAATTTTATTACAACTTTACTGTTACAACAATGAGTCTGAGCCCCATAGGTTGAATCATTTCCAGTCTGGCAATCATTTTCTTTTGACACACATCAACAGTTTATAATGTTTAATTATCCATCAGTCAGTAGGCCTACAGTAGGATGTAAGACACCAGAATGCATACTGTGGCCTGTGTTGGGTGCACTGTTACATAATGATAATCATGGGCCAGCAAAAAAGGAGCAAGTTGATGGATTTGTCACAGAGAACAAAAACAACACAACAAATGTTTATAATGTATTAAAAGTCATCTCAGCATATTGTGCTTTGACAATTTAACTGTCAACATTTGAATTATTGTCATGCAGTAAACCCCACCCATTCTTTTCTTTACCACACATCCCAGTTACATTCATTTATATACTTCATCTGTATTTAGATCAATGGGTATGATAAGTAGATGTCGGAAGTAAAACAAATTCACAGCAAAGGACCTTGATACAATATCAACTCATTAAGTTCTTTTCATGAACACGTAGCACTAGACTCTTCGCTAGTCTCGCATTGCCAGACCTACCTCCATAGGGCCGCGGAAGAAGGTCTCGCTAGTCCAAACAGCACTCAGTGATGGGAGAAAAATGTGTTCTGTTTATTGGCATTTCTTGAAACCAATCACAATAGTCTGGGTTGGCGCTAAGCACCGGACGCAATAACGGTGCCTCTGTAAAACAGCCTCGGGAAGGAACTTGTTTTGGTGGAACATGTGTACGTTCAAAGGTTGTTTTAGTCGTGCAACAGAAAACTCAGATTGGACAGATAGTCTAGCTAGCCGTCTGGATTTACCCTTCAGAGATCTGAGGAGCAGTTAATCATAGTCCTCATAAATCCACCGGAGTTTAGAATGGCAACACAAAGAAAGCGGAAGGTGAGAGACAACCGGCTGAAAATGAGGGACGTCGGGCAGATTTTCCAGCGGCACCAGAGCAATCACCTAAATAAATAGTAATCGATGTAGACTACTCATCGCTAATTTATAAATCTTGCACTAATATCTGTCTGTTTTACTTGATTAGCTTAAGGTTGTTTGGCTCTTTGTCATTTTGCACAGGACAGATGGCATGTAATTGCCTGTGTGCTGGGAGCCACTTTCATACTTATTTTATATCTATTGTCAGTAAGAGCTGTTTGGACTCAACCAGAGAGACATCCAAGCTAGAGTTGCAAACCTGGATGTCTATCCATTGTATTGCATGAAGGTGCCTCCTTTTCAATTCCGTCTGCTAGCAAACAACAGATAAATGTCTAAAAGCTGCTGTGTGGTGGGATGCACGACCAACAGGGTTAATAACTCATAACTAAGTTTTTATAAGATGCCTACCCGAAAAACTGAGCTTCTAGGAAGACAAAAGTGGATACAGGCAATAAAACGAATGGGGAAAACTGTGGAATCCTGACACTCAATGTCAACGACATTTGTTTTAGGCTAACTATGTTTCTGTAAGTTAAGCTAAAGCATTTTGACAGTATACAACTTATGTTATAGTGGAATGTGGATACATCAGAAAGCTATGCAGTATTATGTTTGCAGTTGCCTTAGCTTACTAACACAGAGCTAACTTTAGCTTACTAACACCTAACATGTAGACAGGTTGCTAAAATAATCATTTGACATGTTTAAATCAATTTTTTTTGGCATTTTGTTAGTGTTGAGACCTTAGTTGCATATTGGTGCCGATTGTTCCCCCCTCCGGTGGGCGTGGCTTTTAGACCATGATGCTCTGTCTCTATTCTCAGTGAGACCAGCAGTGCTACCAACACATTCACATCACAGTTATTCATTGTTAATATCAACGCCATGAAAGTTTAAGGTTTAAGGATAAACATAACTCTAAACGATGCATTTTGGCATAGTTAGATACAAGGACGTGTCCTGAGAAAGAAACTTGTGAAGGATAGAGTCAGACAAATGAGTTCCTGGTCGGATAAAGAGCCCATCATTTGTGAGCATAAACACAAGAAGAATTACCTTGACATGTCTCCAGGGTTTTCCCTACCATTATAAGGCTTAGGTGCAGCACCCAAAACTTTTTGGACACCACCTAAGCCGAATAAATGTAACCAAAATACTTTTCTAACATCTAATGATTGTAGTTGGTCCCCAGTGGACTTCTTAGGAAAGTTTTGTCTTTAAGCTTTTTGAGTGTTAATTTGTATTAACTGCTCTAACTTTTCCACCGTTTTAGACATAGATATGGTAATAATAATGGTCCAAAATGATGTGAAATTGCAAAGTAAAGTTTGTAAAGTTTTCTTGAGGTAGGACCCCTAAACCTCCTCCCAAAAGAGTACACCTGACTCTACAAACCTAGGGAAACACTGGTCCCCATGCTGTTGAGGTCACAAAGATGATAGCAAAAGGGAATTCAGTGTTGCCTACTGTATGTGCTGGCTACCTGAGTTTAGCTTTTGGGGATACAGGATCAGTCCTTTAGTCATTAAGGTTGATGGAGAGAGTAGGAATAGTTCCAACTGGCTCATGTTCCAAATGTTTCCACTTTTTCAGCTTTATTTTTGCTTTGTTTGCGTTCCCTGGTAGAACTAGAAAATTCTATCTGCGAGGCTTTGAGCAATACTGGAACTGAAAAGGGATGCAAAACAACTGGTCTATCATATAGATATGTCAACCAATTAAATCATAAACTGTGTTGTCCAGTCAGTGTTATTAATAAAAAGACACTGACAATAAAAAAAAAACTAGATGACATCATTTTAAAGCATGATTTTCTTTTCTCTTTGATCAGCATCCTATGCTAACACTTTCTCACTCTGTGTCCCTCTCTTCTTCTCAGAGCTGGATGTCTGGGATGAAAAACAAATAAAGAGGAAATAGCTGCAGGATGAAAAAATGGCCGCACCCCTTATGTCACCCCCAGGACCTGACAGCTTCAAGAAATTCACCCCGGAATCGCTTGCTAACATCGAGAAGCGCATCAAAGAAGAGAAGAACAAGAAGCCACCCAAGCCCAGATCGGACAGTAGTCACCGTGACACGTCTGACGACAATGAACCCAAGCCCAACAGTGACCTGGAGGCTGGGAAGAGCCTGCCGTTCATCTACGGCGACGTTCCTCCTGGAATGTCGGGCGTACCGCTGGAGGATTTGGACCCATACTATCAGAACCTGAACATGAAAGTGAGTTGTCACACAGGCCAAATGCACCACAGAGTTCTCCCCAAACACTCAAATGAAGAAGCATTAACTTAATGTGTTGAGAGGTTTATAGATAGTGAGAACTTTTACAGATGTATTATTTAGCTGTTGGGCGTAACCTTCGAATGGGCTTAGTCTTTACCTTTTTCTCATGTGACATTGCCAGCATTGTAAACTTACCACACCATACACATAGGTAAGATGAAATTCACTGTCCTAACAGATTGAGGTTTCATATCAATTCATTCAAAATAGAAGTTAATGTATTTACTACAGAGATAAGAATATAATAACAGCAAAGATGACCTTGAGACATTTTATAGTTTTTAGTCACTGCTTGAGGGGCTTAGAGACAGTCACTGCATTATTCGATCATACAAGGCATGTGAGTTTTTTAGTATACCTGTACAATCAAAGCAGAGGCAGAGGGACGTAATGGCTCTGCTCCTGCAACACTGCAGAGTTGCTGTGGAATGCAATTCTCGGGCAGTAATAATTCTCATAAAGGTTTCTTCAGTGTTGATTAATTATCCGTGTTAATGCATGGTAAAGATGATGTAACAGCTGGAGGGGGTGACAAATTTGCCTTTGTGTTTATATGCCATCTATACTATAGCTAATGGCATTCTTTTGTGACAAAACACACTTACAGATGACAAGTGCTCTGTCCAAAACTAGGCGTGTCTGATGGCCTCCCAGCATGCACTGGGGCAGTGTAATTATTATTGTTATCAACAACAATTTTATTTGTATTGCTGCGCTGTTACTGGTGTCATTGTGATCTACAGTATGTTCTGCAATGTTTCCGCTGTTGTTCATAATTTCCACATTGTTCTACACTTAGTCAGTACGTGTGAATGTGATTACGTCGCGAGTGATGTTGTATGCCCAGTTATTTAGAGTCTCATCCCTGACTGAATTCACTGAGGAACCACGTTAAGTGAGAAACTGTCACCCTGCTAATATGTGACAAATATACAATACATTTATGACTTATTGCTTCTGTGACTTATACATTCCTGGCAAATTGACCACACGTCCTCCTTGCAGGCACTAGGCTTGTGGTGGTGCATTATCAACAGCTGTTATGTTTATCAGGTGTTCAGTAACCCTGTGTCTGGTATCAGAACTGAAATGAGGAAGAAGTGACACCTTTTAATTGTGATTACACAATTGTATAAGTTTGCCACTTGTTATAGTGTTGCCTTCAAAAGAAAGTAAATCGTAAAAGATTTTAAATTTTAGAAATGAATAAGATGATCTAAACTGCAGTGATGGGCAAAATTGTTCTTTTCAGTGTAATGAATCACTTCAATCAGTTCACTACAAAGATTCGGACAAAAGATTCGTTCACCACAATCGTTTAGTGCTCGACTGGAGCTCCGACTGCACATAGTCCCACACACTGAACTGAAACACGCCTGAACATCTTTATAAACAGTCTATGGTCTGAAGGTTCAGCTCAGCTCGCTAGTGAACTGAGAACAGAGAGTTAGTCATGTACCGTTTGCAAACGGAAAGCTGAAGTCCTACCCTATTATGTACAGCATGTATATTTTTATGACCTAATTATTAAATAAAATATGTAGGAATTGGTACTACTTCCTACTTCGAGAGACATCAGAGAGTCTAAAACACAAAATAGTTGTTTGACGTCCAATACTCGTTAATTACTTGTTACTTACGTTAATATTTCAGAATTGCAGCCATATAAAACAACTAGGCTAATGGACATAAGTTTAAAATAGCCATATAGCAGCCTACATTTACAGCAATAAAACACAAGTGCTATTTTCGCTAATTCCGATAAATCATAGCTAGATGTCAAGCGTATAGATTATACATTAATGACATGGAGATAAAAGATGACCAGAGACACCGACCGTGCGCCAAACTTCCGCTGCACAATTATGAGCGCCACACAATCATTAATATCCTCTGATCTTGTGTTTCACCATAAAAGTTATAAATATAAGATTTTGTTTGTAGAGCAGATCTCCACGACACATACTAGGACAGTTTTATGCTTTTTTTATGTTTGGATGCTGCTTTACCCCGCCTTGTCAAACTTTAATAAATGAAACTAAAACTGAATGTTGCATCAAACATCTGGTCGCTTTTATTATTTTTTTTAGTCAGTTTTCTCTTTTCTTTCTTTCTTCGCAAAATTAAGCTGCCTTCAAGTGTGGTCAGATCTATACGACCTAACGGAAATCAATACTTGTGAAATATAAAGTCTACTTCTGCTTCTTTGCTTGGGTGGTTCCCAACAAAGATCCCAAGGCTAGAAACGAACTGGGACATTGTGGTAATGTGGCATGCGCTGTAACCACTCAGCTCCGTATGGTTTAAGTTAAACCTCAAATACAGAGACCGGCACAGGAGTTTAGATTATTTATACACGACACAACAACCGTGTTCAGACTAATCTCGCATAGCCAGACCTATCTCCACAGCGCTGTGTCTGCGCTGGAATTTGGTCTGGTTACACCACTTATCATTCTGGGTGTATGGTAAATAACTCTCTGGCTTGTTTGTATTTACTTAAACCAATCACAATGGTCTTGGGGGGGTGCTTAACTGCAGTAACAGTGCCCTTGCAAAATAGAAAGTAGAGGGGAGGTACATCCGGCATGTGAGAGATTGCCTTTATACTGCATCTTCTATTTTTTCCATAGGACTTTTTTTTTTTTTTTAGATCCATTTTTTATTGTTTTTTTTTAATATGCATACATACAGATCCATAGGACTTTTTTGAGTACTTTTTAGTAAACACATAAGAACATAAGAACATCCACACATAAGAACATCCGAAAATCACATTACATAACAGCATTGAAGGTCGTATTAGTGTTACTATTATTCAAGATCGTTTTTTGATTTTTTTTCTGTCAGACATGCTAAACAGTCAAATAATTTCTTTGTCTAAGGAAAATCAACTTCTGAATTAATGTGATACAGGTGCAGATGACAAAAAACCCAATCTCCCCATTTTCTCTCAAAATTATGTATTTTATACATTAAAGTATCATTTTGTAAAAGAAAAAACATTGTTAAAGCAGAATATCAGAGCAATTTACATTATGTTATGAAACCTGTCTGTATCTGACCTATTTTTCTATTTCTTTTTTTCCCGTCTTATGGCGACGGGTGGCAACCAGCGTTGCGGTGCATTACCGCCACCTAGACTGAGGTCGCTGATCTGCTTGGTAGCTTTTAAGGAAGCCCTGTAAAAATTCTCAAGTTCTTAGATCACCTCATTTAGGAATATGTTCTCCACAGCTACGAAGAAAGAAAGGTTTTAGTAGTTGTGTAAAAAATATATATACATTGTTGAAGATGTGCTAAGTTAAGCGTCCCCTGATGACTTAGAAGAGCGTGCCTATGTGCTCAGCCCTGGCACATTTTAACCCCTGGCTGTGCCCTTACTGTAGCTCTGCACTAGCGAAAGAGGAATGAGGAGTAAAGGCAGAAGATGGCAGGAGAGGACAGGAAATGGAGATAAAAAGGGCAGGAGTATGCTGTAGTGCCTTCAGCTGTGTAGACGTGTGGGGTAGCCAGTCTCCTGTGTGGTGACAATAATAATGTGTAAGAGAATCTGCAGCCTATATAGCAGCAAAGCAGCCCAGTCAGCAGGACTGGCAATCTTAGCCAGCAGCATTCCCTTGTAGGGCGGATGAAACTATGAAGTGTATGTGCCTTTTGTGATCTATTGATCCACAGCCCTAGTTCAGTGGTAGCCACAGAAGTGTTGCATTCTTGCCTTTTATCCTTCCCCACTTTGCTTATTGCCCAGTGCATACTTCTTTACTTCTCCTTAGTTTCCTCTGTGGCATCTTACCTTGGCAACTGAATGAAAGTGGCTACAGAGTTGTTTATCATCACATTCCTTCTCTATCAGCAGCAGGAAACATTTTTGTCTAAGCTAAATGTGGGAGGGTGCTAGGGCTGGGCGATAAATCGACTTTTTAAGGTATATCAATATATATTTTTAAATGAGATATGGGATGCAACAATACAGTTTATATCAACATAGTTTGATTTCTTCCGTAAAGCCGTGCAATGTTTTCATCTCTGCCGTCAAACTCTCCAGGCAACCCCGCCCCCACTCGCTCACAGGCTCTACTGCAACATGGAGGGAGAAATAGCACCGGTCCAAACTATTGACATTTGCCTACATTTTAATTGTTATTTGCACAGCTGTATATTTTGTTAAGCAGGAGAGGAAAACCTGTAATTGTACCAGTGTTTCCGCTGGTAATGTTCTGTTGTGGTGGTCGCCATGGCGAAAAAAACACAGAAGAACAGTAGTTACTGTGTGTAACATTAACTTCAGTTATATGAGTAAGAGATGGCGCCTGGATGCAGGTGAGAGATGTGACCCATGACCAGATTATTATAGTTCATAAAAATGCAGCGCGGTGGCAATACAGACATCTCACACACAAGACGTATGTAATGCTGACGACCTTGCCGATGCACATTCAACCTGAGCCGAACCCCTTCATATGAGTCAGCCGTCACTCTGTGAGTAGAAAATCCAGTCTGAGGTGTGGTTCATACACTTCACTGATAAACCACTGAATTATACAGTAAAAATCGGCTTCGGGATCAAAGAAAGTTTTTGTATCATACACTTAGTCCATTGTATGCTCGCGCTTTCTCTTTCTAAAAACAGCTGAAGGAGTATTTCTAGAGATAGGCCTGTTTTTATTTAAATAGGCTATTTATTTAAGATACATTTGCATGTGTTGCAGCTGTATATGTTCAAACAGCGTAGAAAACCCTGTCTTTGCATTTTATTTTGACCACAGTCTGTTTTAATTAAAGTGCTTGTGACATCTCACATCTGGATTTGACTTATGACTGAACATTTTGACCACTTTGTAGAAAATACTGAGATATATGTTTGTTTTTAAAATAGTCAGTCATATATATAAATTCATATGCCTAGCTAGCCTAGCTTTCCAGAACCTCGAAAATACATGGCAAATAGTTATTGGCAAATGTTGTAAAATATGATAACACCTACATTTTCTGTATGACAGGGTTGCATTTCAAAACAAGAGATAGCTCATCTACAAAATGAACGTTATTTCCAAATGTTTTTTGGTCAGAATTGTGTCATTAGAAACTATAGTGAATAATCCTTGGCATTTGACCATTGACTCAATAATTGTCAGCATTTTGTTAATGTTTAATTAATAAATTCATGACCTGGTAAGGTAGTTGCAGTATACACCCATCACTCTTTTATTTTCTGGCTTCAGAGCAGCTCCAATGGTGCAGTCATGGCTATGGTGCCTTGCTAAAGGGAACGCTTCTAGAGAATTTCAAAAGGGAGGGATGGAGTAGTTAGTTTATCTAACTAGGCTACTGCCTACCCCATATGTGTATTAATACAGGTTCTGACTTATCTTCATTCCGCTTAGTCAAGATCTGCTGACCTCATCATACCCATCCATGTGTTGTGTCAGCAAGTTCAATAGGAGTCCCAGGTTAAGACCTCATATTCCCCCTTCATATCAATCAATTTCCTTATCCACTAATGTATTTGTCCTTTATCATACCTGAGGAAGTGTCTCTAAGTTTATTAACGGCTAGCGTCCATTCTTCCTTTGCTGTTCCTGTTCTGTTCCAGGCTGCTCGTCTCCTCTACTCGACCGTCATTCATCCTATCGCTCACCATTGCACTGTATGTCAGTGATTGTGTGTGTGTGTGTGTGTGTGTGTGTGTGTGTGTGTGTGTTACCGTCAGCTGCAGGAAACCTGATCACAGCACTCATGCATCAAAGAGAGGAAGAGGGAGCAGTGGTGAGGAAGAGAAATGCAGCGTTGCAGTTCTTGTTTTCCCCTGTGATGGGGAGAGGACTGCCTGGGCTTTTCAGATGTCTGATGGGATTAGGCAATGTTAAAGCTGCTGTGGTCATACAAGAAGAGCAGGACGGGATGGATGGAGGGCATTGTGGAGATTTCAATATAAATGAAAAAAACAGTTAAGCAGTTCGAACAGCAATCAGGTTTTGTTGTTTCAGAGGTTTCATTCTCCTCTCGAATATGGCATGTAGGTCTCATAACGGGAGTGTGCAGCAGACCAGTAATTTCAGTGCAGGCTTCTGCAGGGAAGCAGCTACTAGTGAGAGCACAAAGGCAGCTCATGGCTAAAGCAGCAGCAGCCTCTGAAACTCGGCATGTAGCACTGTACACACCATTACATTATGTTCCTGTCCCATCATCTCTGTCTTTGTATGTGTCTCTGTCCATTACTCTACTTTTCCCTCTCCCTTCCGCTGCCTCCTCTCTGGCGTTCTTCTTTCAGGGTGTAGTAAATTAGAGGGAGGGCCAGGCTTTAGTGCTCTGTCTGAGTCCACAGTCTCTGATGACACAGCATCCTCCTGTACTGGGCTGAGTGAGGAAGGGATGGGGTGGGGGAGGGGGTGTTAAGTGTGCTTCCACTGCTAGCCAGGTTGGTATAAAGAAGGAGGGCGTGGTAAGGAGGGGAAAGTGGGGTTTTGCAGCACAGCATACAGGTAAATAAGTGGGATGACGCATTTTCTGATATGGTATAATATGCAGGGAAATCAGTTTGCATTTCATACATATTTTGAGACGTTACTGGCTGAGTGTTCACTGCAGTGGGCTCAATCAGAAGTATATGAGTTATATTTCAGGCTATAATGCTAATAGATATTAAAGTTCCCAATGAGAGCTCTGCTGTTTTATCACAAAGCATCAAAGTGTCATGGTGAACAATGTGGAAGCTGACATACTGTTGATATTTTTGCTTCTCTGTGAAATGATTTAAGATGCACTTTGTCAATACCAGGTGCTCATTACAGAATGGGCTAAAATCCAGCTATTAATACACGCGTGTCATGTTTTCTCTTTCCAGTCTTCAAAGAGGCTTGTGAATACATATATGTTCTAACAAAAATCTTATAAGTACTGATGAGTATGTTACTATTTATGAGTCATTTAGGGCTCCAAATAATGATTATTTCTATTTATTTTTGCAATCAATTGATGAATTATTAAAAATGTTATAATACCAGTAATTAATGCAGTTTCTCTGAGCCCTAGATGATGTTTTGAATTGAAAAAAACCCAAGATACATGATTTGCAAATGGTATTAAACATGGAAAAGAATCAAATCCACAAAGGAGAAACAGCAAATGTTTGGCCCTTTTTGTTTGATAAATGACTTAAATGATTGATAGATTTTCAAAATTGTTGGCGGTTACACATTTAATCAATTAATTCTTTTTAATAATCATTTTGGCTCTGAGTTTTTTGCCATCTTCTTTTAGGTCTACAGTCCAAATCTGCAGTCAGTTTTGTGACATAATAGACCAGTCTGTGTCAGGCTGGGGTCCTGGGATGATTAAGAGAAGTACAACACTCCCTCCCCGTGATTTAGTCTCTATTGTTTCCCTGCTTAGATCTCACTCAGCTCTCTCTGTCTCCCCCTCCTCGTCTCATTCTCAGTTTCTCTCTCTGCTGCATGCCTACCCAGTCCTCCTCCTCCCTCTGTCTACCCATCCATCTCAGGTTTGGCTTTCTCCCTGCTGCAGCTTTCTGTTCTGCATCACTCCCCCTCCACCTCCTCATCGCTCTCTCTCTCTCTCTCTCTCTCTCTCTCTCTCTCTCTCTCTCTCTCTCTCTCTCTCTCTCTCTCTCTCTCTCTCTCTTTGACTCTCTTTGCTGCTGTCCCATACCCCTGCACATCCCTCTCCATAGCCCTGCTCCACTATTCCTCCTCCACACACACACACACACACACACACACACACACACACACACACACACACACACACACACACACACACACACACCAGCTGCATTCTGCCTCCTGATTCTTGCATATGTGCCTTTTTTTAACACTCTGTGGAGAATTAAGAACATTTCACCAGCTTCGCAGCAAATAAGTCTTTTTCCTTACAGTGAATCTTGCTCTGCTGAGTTGTGTATTTATGCATGTGTGTATGCCCAAGTATGTGTGTGTGTGTACGTGTGTGTGTGTGTGTGTGTGTGTGTGTGTGTGTGTGTGGTTGTGTGTGGGACTTCAACATGCATAGTGTTACAAAGACAGAGTTTTGTGATCCATGGTGCCTGTCCACTGCCTTAGTCACTCTATGTTAATCCATATATAGATACAATCAATCCTCAGTTTCCTAAGTGTACTAGTGCACTACATGGTTGAAATGTGGATCCCATTTAAATGTGTTGTGGAAAGCAAAACCCTCGAACCAATGAAGATGAATTCAGTGTCTCCACAGAGTTTGTCTTAGAAATACACTAAACTGAGTGAAATGCGTGAGTGATTAATTAATCAATGACTCACTGTTAGGAACAATCAAGAATATATCAACAAACAGTATGATGTATGTATTCTGGGACATTGTTTTTAGTGGTTGGTCTACATGCACATACAAATCGGATAACTGCGCCATTTGTACCACAATTAACCGTGATCAGAGCTCATGATGCGTGCACAGAGTGGTTTTCTTTACAATAGGAACAGCACAGTAAAGATCCTGCGCCTATTATATATATATATTATAGATTTTTTTTATCACCAGTGATTTCCAGGTAATAGATTGCCCACACAATTCATCTCTGACCGCATCGTTTTGCTCATATTCTTAAATTGAAATAGGTAAGATGTAAGTCTGTTGTCAGGTGATCAGAGCAGCATATTCTATTTTTTTACTTGATACAGGCATTAGCAGGCTACAGCCATTTATTGACACAATCATTTTTTTGTCTTTGTTTTGTGCGCTGCATGTATTCGTCTTATATAGCCTTTCTTTTACACAGAATTATTCTTTTGTATCATTACATTTCAGTCCATTTATGATTCAGATACTTAACTTGTGTTTATATTTATTTTATGATTTAAATTGTGCTGTGAAAGTAGCCCATCACAATAAAGCTTTCATTAAGAAAAATCATATATTTAGTATTTTATAACCTTCAATGATTGATCAGTTATCGATTAATGTTGCACGATGAATTAAAGAAATTGCCTGACATTTGCACCCCTTGTTGTATTTGTGGTTGCCAAGTTTGTATCAACAGCATATTTTTCTGTCTCCAAATGGTTCATTGAGTAACTGAAGCTTCTTTGCAGTTTTAATGAACATTTCTGAATTTCCATATGATGTAAAGGATGACCTACATTGAAACTCAGACTCAATAAGGACAAAGCAGACGTTTTTTCTGTAAGATACTTGTGTCTTCAAATCTGAAGTTAAAAAAAAACCAAACTTTACAAATCCATAGGATTTATCCATGGCATTATTCTTCACATTGATTAACATACGGGACATAGTTATGCATGCTGGGCATCTGTAAAGCGCTAATGAGATATTGCTCATTTTACAACCTCCCCCTCCATCCACATAATAGATTTGCTTGGTCAGCAAAACACTTGACCTCTAAGAGAAAGATTTACCCTTTGAACATTACTGTAAATCCCGTGTTCATGTTAGTATTATGTTGATTAAGTATAGATCATTATTTTGTTCATGTGACAGGAAACATTGTGAGAGGATATTTTAAGTAGTTCAGATGCTCTATAGGCAAAAAAGAACAGGCGAGGGGAAGGGAGGGAGAGAGGAGTCTTCTGATGCAGAGAACACATTTTGTCTTTCCCCAGACTGCGGACGCTATTTTTAATTTAATTAGATTTCAGGACACCACTTGTCTCAGGACACTTCTGGTCGCCTCCCTATTTCTTTCTAGTGTTTCCCGTGGTGTGAACCACAAACTGTGTATTTTGTTATGCTGGTGCTAGATGCATACTAAAGACTAATTGCTTCTATTATACGTGTATGCTCTCCACCAGTGGGTTATCATCATATTATTATCATTTCATTTTGAGTGCAGTGATTATTATATCTGAACGTAAAGGGCAAGTAATATAGAGTTAACTTCATGATCTGCTGTGGTTGAATGCATGTACTCTGGTGCACAGTATTTTGACAACTTCATTATTTGTAAATTGAAGTATAGTTTGGCCAATTTTAAAATCTTTTAAAATGGTTACAGAAGTTGTAAGAAAAACAACACAAGAATTGTCACTTAAAGTTGAATACGACGGACATTCACATCTAAAATTCAAAGTGATATAAATTTTGATATAATTTGATATCTCCATTATTCCTCAGTACTGGTTACTTACAGGACGTGCTATGTCTGTATGTAACCTGTAAATACTGGCAGGCAACATGTCAGTGGTATCATAAATACACATGAGGGGATGTGGCGAAGAAAGAAAAACACCCAAGCAGTTTACACATTCATAGGATTCTCAACCAAACCACACATTTGTAAAGTATCCCAGTAGTCCATTTGTTTGTAAATAATGCTCACACTTCTCACTCAGACCCCAAAATTGGGCATACACATCCACAAATAAACACATATTGCTCAAACACACACTGCTGCCTCACCCCGTTGCACAGCCCCACTTGGCCCAGTGCTGTTTATGGGTGGGGAGTGGTTGTTGAGAGCCTAGAGTCAGCAGATCTGCCCCTGATCGATGACAGCATTTGCGGTTCTCTTCCAGTAAGAGCTTTAAAGTTGGGGCAAAGACAGTAATTTGGCCATGAAAAGGGGAGAGCTTCCCATGCACCTGTCTGCTGCTCACAGAGCTACTGTCACGGTGAAAAGTTTGCCAGGACAGATACGCGGTTTGATGCAACCCACACAGAGGTGTTAACTGTACTCTCGGGTGACTGGCCACAGAGGGAGTGATGTCAGCGGAGTAAAACACAGCCCTGTGTCCTTGTCCTACTGACTGCCCTTTTCTATTCCTTTATCTTTTTACTATACTGTTTTTATCCCCTGCGATTTGTTTAGTGTAAGGCCATTACAACCTAAAGTACTTTGCTCACTATTGTCTCACGGCTAGTAGGGTAAAGATTTAAAATGGGTAAAGCAACAACACAGTGAGCACTCTCATCAAAATGCTATATCCAAATGAATTACGGTATCACCTGCATTGTGAGAATCAGCCGTGTAGTTGGATTGAAAACCAATGCAGTGGTGCCCCATGACTTAGAGGTGAGCTCAGGATACACATCAGCTACTCAGTCAAGCTACAGTCATATCTTCCTTTAAAAAAATAAAAACTGAATTGTATGTGCCGTATTATTACTGGAAATGTTATAACTGTCTTGTTATCTCTTTCTCTGTCCCTCTCTCTCCACAGACATTTATAGTCCTCAACAAAGGGAAAACAATCTTCCGCTTCAGTGCCACGCCCTCCTTGTACATCATAAGCCCGTTTAATCTACTAAGGCGAATAGCTATTAAGATTTTGATACATGCATATCCTTTCAAGTGATTTATTTCCTATGCTTTACAGTGACTAAAAACAGATGTTTTAGTATTTTCAACATGTTTGGATTTTCTGCTTATGTCACAAGTTGTCTGTAAATAGAAATGAAAGCTAATGCACTGTAAGCTCTAAATCACTTTAGTTTTCTCCCTACTCTGCCATCTTCCTTAAGCTTACTTCATTACTAAAGTTTGATTTTAGTCGCTCATGTATAGGGTGTTATGGGTAGTACTGTTCAAACTTTCCTTAACTTTTGTCTTCTCACGTTATTCAGCATGATCATCATGTGTACGATTTTGACCAACTGTATATTTATGACATTTAGTGACCCCCCAGAATGGTCCAAACAAGTAGAGTAAGTACACGTCCATACTTCTCATCAGCAATCATATCCTTGTTTAGTGTGCCTGTCACCGTTTTACTCTCTTCTTTCTTTGTTTTCAAGGTATACCTTCACAGGTATCTATACGTTTGAATCACTCACAAAAATCGTTGCCCGAGGCTTCGCTATAGATGGGTTTACCTTTCTCAGAGACCCATGGAACTGGCTGGATTTCATGGTCATCTCAATGGCGTAAGTATTTTAACTCATAAGAATTTAAATAATTGGAAGCTACATATAACAATGGTCTAATGTAAAAAAGGAAAAAGCACTGCAATCAAAGCATAAAACCAAAAACAGGATTTTAACATGACTAATAAAAATATTAGCATTTTAGCATGTGGATAGGAGAAAGTTGTGAGACATGATTTCTTTATAAGACATACTTAGTTACAAGATAACAGCAAGTATATCCCAAATGGCAACAGAACTTTGTCGCTGCAGACAGTTGGGCTACTTAAACACAGGTGTAACTATTCACATTAATAAGGACTGCTTTCAATTCAGGCATGATAATACCAGGATATTGCACATGGCTTATAAGACATAAAAGTTATTGGTGATGCCTGTGCTTTTACTTTCACTTGTTAAATGTTTTCTTTCAGAAATGTCTTGAGTCATTTAAAATTTCTAATAAACATTTTAGTATGAGTTTTTGAAAATTGACTTACAGATTCAATTATTGTGTGGGCATCATAGACACGTCCATTAAACATTTAATCTTTTAACAACAAACTTCTGGTTTTTAAAATGAACAATATAGTGGTTATCTAATATAATAATTAATTTAATAAAATATTTAACCCTGATCCTACCAATATATTTAACATACAAGGACTACCGACTGGGGACCCCAAGAATAAACTACTGTAAAAAACAACCATCTTTGCAAAATGTTAACTTATTTCTTATCAAAACATTATCCGCTATGTAATTTATGTCATCCGAAGAAAAGAAACATCAGATCATTATTATTATTATTTTAGGAAAGTTACACGTTATTTGCATAATCTGTAAAATAAAAAATAGTCACAGCACATGAGGAAATCTGTGCTTTCTCCTTCAGAATTAGTTATTAGAGTGCCCCTACCACCTGATAGTGTGTGATACTTTAAATTAGGACCCATGGCAAACATTTTATTTTATCTATGTATTGAAATTGCATGGGCTGCAATTGGGTGCTTTTGACTGGGGTCCCCTAGAAACCCAATACATTGGTATTTTTTAAAAAGCACAAATTAAAACAAAAAATGAAAATGATATAAAGTATTTGAGAACAAGTTGATATTGGAATAATAAAATAAAACACGTGAGATAAAAAGTATACCTCTGGGATCTGCCTGTACCCCAGATGAGGGTTGAAGATGGACAAAGATAGTACTCCCCAATCTGAAAGCTGCTGTGGGCAACTTTGGAGAAACAATGAAGAATCAGTATGAACAAAAACCTGAAAAACTAATTTTGGTCAACACATTTAGCCATTGCAACAACAAACACACACTGTGATGTTGCAACTTTCTGTTTAAGCTTTACTCTAGAGTAGAGGGCAAACACCTTTATAAATGTCATACTTTTTACACTTGGCGTAACTTTTTGAGCACAGTAGATACTATTAAACCTATCATCCCCAAACGTTTGATATATATAGATTACCACAGTTGCAAAGCTGTAGTTACCCAATACTTACTCTGAGTTTGGGTCTTACCAAACTTAACAACCAAAATGATTTCAGGGCCAGTATTTTGGTTCACATCACCTCCACTGTGGACATAGATTTGTTTCCTTGCTGCTGTTTCCAGGCTTCTAAAGACTAGACTAACTTCTGCTTGTGTGATTGACAAGCAGTAGGCATGTTCTCCTGCTTGGTTATTAAGACTTGCAGTGGCTGAAAACTGTTCTTTAGACATTTTTTTGTGTGTGTTTTTAAATAATATGTGCTCAGATATAAGATGGATTTAGCTAAATATTGCAAAACAGGTTCTAAAGACAATTGCCCACAGCACCTTCAATCAACATCAGCCCATCATACCACATTGATAATGCTTATTAAAATATTGTGTAACAATCTATTGTTTTTTTCCTCTGTTTGGGATGGCTGCTGAATAATTGTATCTGATCCACCTTGCAGGTATATAACAGAGTTTGTAAACCTAGGCAATGTGTCAGCTCTGCGTACGTTCAGGGTTCTGAGGGCTTTGAAAACAATTTCAGTTATCCCAGGTAAGACAGTCCAGGTGTTTGTTTGCGGGTGGGCGAGTCACGGGGTTGATGTTAGGTGTGGTTTTGTTTCAGTCCCTCTCCTCTTCTTCCTTCGTTCTCTTCCCACTGGTCGGACAGGCGTTCTCTCTCTCACCGTGGTGTCCCCTCCTGGTCTTCGATGGTGGTGCTGGTGTCGTGCTCTTGCGCGTACATGCGTGCGTGCGTGCGTGCGTGTGTGTGTGTTGTTATCGTGTGTGTTGTGTGTCATGGGGTTCTGTTCTGTGTGTCATCCTACCTTGTTACAGATATATAACAGAGTTTGTGGACCTTGGGAATGTCTCGGCGCTGAGAACGTTCAGGGTTCTCCGAGCATTGAAAACAATTTCTGTCATTCCAGGTGAGACTCCCATTTAAACACTAAGGCTGAGCTTACGTTATCTATTATCTATTACCTGTCTTTATTTCTATTACTTTATTTTTTTTTTAAAGAAGATGTTTTAGAATTCTTCATTTTTTTGTTTTACTTGTTTTACTCTTTTTACTTTTTTTTTTTTTTTTTTTACAATCAAAAATGGTAGCAATACATTTTTGATAGGCTTAGCAGTCTACTGGCAGTCTTGTGGGCTCACGTGTCCCATGTGGACAGCTGGGCTTATGCAGCACATCAGGATATACAACACCTATCTGTCTTGTATATTTCTACCTCAAGTTAAATAGAAATCCATGTCTAAACAAAGTGATAATATAGTGGAAGAGTTTAGATATTGTTTCCAAGGAGTTGACTTTCAGGATGTCAGTATGAGGGGTTAAATGAACAAACTAATTTGGGGGAAAAACATGATCATGAGTAGTTTAAATATGTCATCTCTTTGCACATCTGGTTTGTTTTTAGTTTTATTTCATACATTGATCCAAATTTTCACAATCTATGACACTGACTTCTTGTTTCCAAAGACTATTTGATTCGCTAAGACTGCCAAGCCTAATTTGACAACACATCAGCGCTGCATGAAGCTTTGAGACACATGCTTTTACGAGTTTGGCTTTAAGGGGCTTTTCTTTTGGATTTTGTTATCTCTTATTATAAGAGTTATTTGATTCAGACTTCAGATTTTTTTTTATTTCCTTTGAAGATCTTTGTCCATCCTGGGAGTGAAAGGGGAATAAAAATAATGAATAAATAAGCAAAATCCATGTATATGTGTCAGATTCAATGGGATTTATTTTCCTCCACAGTAACACAAGTGTATACATTTGCTTATACATGATGTCCACTCAAAATGCTTGTAAAATAATATGACACTGAAGTTACTGTATTTCAGAAGATGCACATATACTGTACATACATACACACACACACACACACACACACACACACACACACACACACACACACACACACACACACACACACACACTCAGTACAGTACAATAGGCTCAGCCTACAGCATATAGAACTCAGTTGTGCTCTAGGCTAAAGCAGCCTGAGGGCTCGCCCAGCACTGCAAGAGTGGGAGAAAGAGGGGCCTGGGATGGCAACAGTTCTTCGGTTAAGGCAAGGTCCCCATCACGGTTTTCAGACAGGTGATGACACCGAGTCAATTCCTTCAGCCTTGGCGTTTAAATGACTTGCATGCCACCTCTCATTGCCCATCCCCCCCAGCCACCAACTCTTCCTCGCCTGTCCTTTCTTTCTCCTCTTCACTTCCTGCTTCCTTGACTGAGCCTGATTCTGTGCGCTGTTTGTGGTGCTGCTGCGTTCAGTTGATTTGTTGGATGCAGTATAACAATTAACTGCAGCTAGTCAGGAATGTTCCCATAGATGGACACAAGTAGTGAAGGAAAATATAAATAATACAATGTCTCCTCTCCAGATAAAGATCCTAAATCCAGTTGTAGTGCTGTCTGTTCTTCCTCAGTGGAAAATGCATCAGACAGCTTGTCTATAGAACACTTACATGGGGTAGTTACTGGTAAAGTGTGAAAATGAAAATGTGTCTTTCTGATGGAAACATCCCATACAGCTGCAGTGTTGTGGTGTTATGTGTTTTATGAAAAAAAAAAAAGCTGAATATGACCTCTATATCTGAGATCTGTTACATACTAGATAGTCATGTCTTTGATTTTATTGAATGTTTCTAGAGGTATCTCTTTTTAATAACCATAGCTAGGAATCTGCACTAAAAACATCAATCCACTGAAATAAATTAAATTAAATTTGAGAGAGAATGCAAAAGTAGTGACATAATACGCACATCTGCTTAGATGATAACAAGCTGCCAGTTAGAGTTTGGATAACATTTCTTACTGAGTTTTAATAGAGAATCTATACAACAGTATTTTTCCCAAACACAAATTAGGTTTTTCTAAAATATAATGCTCAGATGTTTGTAGTTGAGACATAAAGTGCTATAGGCACAAGTGTTTTGTGTTTTTTAATGCCTCTGAAAACTTGGCAGATTTAAGCTGATGACTAATCATGACAAAATAAATATAAATCAAATTTTAAGATAGGAAAAAAAACATCCTTAGGTATAATTTATTAAGAGAGTTCAACAGTATGGTTTGATCACCTTTGATTGACATTGGCCCTGCAACATGAGTTAGCTACCCAAAAACATCATCAGATTCCGATAACAAATGTTGGTAAAACCTGATTGGTGCATAAAGAAAGTGCTGATAAGTGTGTTGCAAATAAGCATTTCAGCCTATAATGATACTGAAAACGGCCAAGTGGTGCTTTAAAAGGAAGTAAGTGAGAAAAAAGTAGAACAACAGTAGAAAAGTGAGTGGAATTTTGTAGGTTCTAAAAGCTACTAATAATCCACATATCCTATTTATCCTTTTTAATAAATTAATAAACTTTATTTGTATTCACAGGGAGATTCTTGACTTTCTAAAGACACAAACATACAGCCACATATCTATGTGCACTGCTTATTAAGACTTTAAAACAGATGACATCCAGTTACATGATATGGATCTGAATTAGGTAGTACTCATAATAAGTAATAGTAGCCTGAAGCCTATCACAATGAGCAAGAAAAGAAACAAGCAGGACAAATTAGCACAGGAAATGAGACAGGGTTTCTCCTCCCAGGAGACGTGGAGATGCAGGACAACATGTTTTTCTACCTTTGAGCTAAAGAGTTGTGCCCGCAGATAATGACTGGAGCTACATTTTTGTAATTACCTTATGGGAATACCTGTGTCATTACAGCACTATGCTTACATTATTTATGTTTGGATATCAGAGAATTCCAATTTCTGCGCTAAATATCAAATACCAAAACTTGGTTCTCAGCTTTCTTCTCTGAACTCACTGCTGTAGGTTTGATTGTGTTGTTACTGCACAGTAGTACATTATGTAGCAATTAAACAATTCTGTAGCAATTACCTTGTTACACTTAATAATATGATAGACTTATTATTACATTTATACATGATTTAAGTCCTCAGATATCTTGACTGAGTGCAAAAAAAAAATCCTCAGGTAAAGCTACAAAAGAAAGAGCTTCTTTTAACAGTTGAACAATAAACTTCTCATCCCTGTTTTTTTGCATATCAGCAAATATGACCGTATTTGTTATATCATTTTAGGCTGAACTACGGATTTCCATCTAGGCAGGAATGACTGTAAGAACAACAACAAGCACTGTCTACACACTGGTTTTATACTCGGAATGCACAGGAGTCCATTTCTGGTGTTGAGGCTTGGCAATGTGGGCGTAGGTGCTTGAGAAATAATTTTGATGCCTGCCAAGGTTAGATTTATGTAAGAGGCTGCCCAGCACAGGGTTAATACAGGATTAGATATCAGTTACCTAACTTAACGTTTTCTGTGCTTGACTTCAGTCAGCTCTGAATTGCAGCTATAAAACCAAACTCAGCGTGTGCACTCTTGCAGTGCCAGAATTTGCAATTCTTTTTATTTGTGTCTATCTATGTGTTTGTGTGTGTGTGTGTGTGCGTGTGTGTGTGTGTGTGTGTGTGTGTGTGTGTGTGTGCGCGCATTTGAATTTGTATGCTGGTGTGTGTGTATGTGAGTTTGTCTGTTTTCATGTATGTGCATTTGTGCACATTTGTGTTTGTGGCTGTGTATGTGTGTGTGTGTGTGTGTGTGTGTGTGTTTATTGTATATTAATTGACAGGCCTGAAGACCATTGTGGGTGCTCTGATCCAGTCTGTGAAGAAGCTGTCGGATGTGATGATCCTGACCGTCTTCTGTCTCAGCGTCTTTGCTCTTATTGGACTGCAGCTCTTTATGGGGAACCTAAGGCAGAAGTGTGTAATCTGGCCAATCAACATGACTGAGCAGTACCTGGCAAATGGCAGCAGGGGCTTTGACTGGAAGGAATACATCATGAATGACTGTGAGTGATTACATTGACACTTGATTAAGTTGGGCATGATTACGGTACATTAATGGGACTTAACAAAAAGTGTGTGCATCCTGGTAACTTTCTTTTTCCTTTGTATTTCTTTTGTTTTATTTTTACCTTGCTGATATAAAAAGTAACAGACACACTGACTAAACTAACACACATCTTTGCCCAGTGGCTAATACAAGTGATTGTTTCTTTTTTTTATAGCTAATTTCTACTTCCTTCCTGGTCAGCTTGATGCTCTGCTATGTGGAAATAGTTCTGACTCAGGGTAAGTTAGTGCTTCACTCGCTAAATGCATGCCTCCATATTCATACTGCAATGTTTTCAGATGTCTTACATTTTTCTGTTCTTTCGCACATCTTGTGTTCGACACATCATCAGTAATCTAACAGGGCCCTTGCGCCTCCTCAAGCAACTTTTTTTGGCCTGATGGATCTTCAGGCCACATAGGTTTTTGCACACACAAGAGAATGTTACTAGCATTTAACCAAGAAATTGGTATTACTGATACAAAAAAGTACACATACTATTTAGACAGTCTAAGCAGTCAAACATGTATTCATAATTCATGAGTCAGACTTGCTTATGTCATAAAATATTTAGGTTAATTATATCAATATCCTTCTCCTAACAGTGTACATGTAAGCATGGATGCACAAGCAAAAAAAAAAACACATTAACCTATCAAGACTTTTTCAGGCCCATTTTCATGGTCATGTTGTATCTTAGACTGTCAGTGGTGCCTGTATCAATATTTCCAACTGTGTTGATGCTGAAGTTTTCAGTCAGTTGTTAAGTTACAATTTTTGTCTTCCTGTGTGTTTTAGACGATGTCCAGAGGGGTTTATGTGTATGAAAGCCGGAAGGAACCCCAACTACGGTTACACCAGCTTTGACAGCTTTGGATGGGCTTTCCTTACCCTTTTTCGCCTCATGACCCAAGACTTCTGGGAAAATCTCTACATGCTGGTAAAGCAGTGTTTTCCTAAATGATTCTGTCTGTCATCCCTAGTCTCAAATTGATACATTCATGTTCAAAGGAAACAAAAAGCAGGACTGCACATTTTGTCACAATATGACCTATGAAGTCTTTGCCCCTTCTTGCACCTGCTTGAGAGACCTATATTAAAGCCTCTCTAGTCCTACCCAGAGGAGAAAAACACCCCCTAAGCAGTACTAATGCTTTTGTCCTTACTTCATCATAAAAAAAGTATATCATCATCCTAATACCTGAATGAATCAGCAAAGGTGTCTCTCAGCAGCTCTCCCCCATCAGTTCATTTGCCCTCTGAATAAAAAAGGAAGGTGATCAGCTAATCAGAACTACTGTGACTAGCTGCTATAATTGTGTTTGTCTTTCATGCAGGAAAAGAATAATTTTGATATTTGCAGTTGTAATAAAGCAATGAACAAAATTGGATTGTTTTTGTTAAATGACCTTAGAACAGTCATGTTGTTTGCCAATCTTTTTAAGAGAACACTGAACCAGTATTACATCTCTGCCTTTTTAGTGCTATAACATGCACAGATAGCTTCAATGTTAAACTGCATTACCATGACCCTTCACTAGCTTTTCTTTCCTCTTCCTTCTTCAGGCAGCCATAATAGATTCACTTCATTTGGCAAATAGGCCAGTCACTGTTTTTGTGTGTGTGTGTGTGTGTGTGTGTGTGTGTGTGTGTGTGTGTGTGTGTGTGTGTGTGTGTGTGTGTGTGTGTGTGTGTGTGTGTGTGTGTGTGTGTGTGTGTGTGTGTGTGTGTGTGTGTGTGTCTGTGTAAAATTGGGAATTCCTGCACTTTGATTCATCCTGTGTGGAGGTTTAACTGAAGAAGGCCTTGGACAAGATATATTTGATCAATCTGACAATATGTATGTAATTTCCATGTTAAATAATTCTAAGTCTCTGATTTGTTCTCTGCTTTATCTGTGTGTAGACTCTGCGAGCTGCAGGGAAAACATACATGATCTTCTTTGTGCTGGTCATCTTTGTGGGCTCTTTCTACCTGGTGAATCTCATCTTGGCTGTGGTGGCCATGGCTTATGAGGAGCAGAACCAGGCCACTATTGAGGAGGCAGAGCAGAAAGAGGCAGAATTCAAGGCCATGCTGGAACAGCTTAAGAGGCAGCAGGATGAAACACAGGTTGGTCTTACTTTCTCCAACGCACATACACCTTTACCTGTTTTTCATAGTTCATAGTTATCATGTGTCTTTTTTTTCTTCTCAGGCTGCCGCCATGGCGACATCTGCAGGCACGGTGTCAGAGGCTGCATTAGAAGATGAAGGAGGAGGGCACTTGTCCCGCAGCTCCTCTGAGGTGTCCAAGCTGAGCTCCAAGAGTGCCAAGGAGCGTCGCAATCGCAAGAAGAAATGGCGTCAGAAAGAGCAGGAGAAAGAGAAGGGAGACAGCGAGAAGGTTGTTAAGTCTGAGTCAGACGATGGCAGCAAGAAAAGCACCATTCGTTTCCCAGGAAGCCGGCTGGGGAGGAAGACATCCATTATGAACCAGGTAAATATAGCATCTGCTTTGCCCCATGTGTGGATGTTTGATTGATTAGAAATCACATCAGACACTGCCTGGACAAAAAAACTTGATACGGGGTGCCTGGGTAGCTCACCTGGTAGAGCGGGTGCCCATATGCAGAGACTCAGTCCAACCTGTGGCCATTTGCTGCATGTCTTCCCCCTCTCTCCCCCCTTTCCTGTCTACAGCTGTCCTGTCTATAAGGTAAAATGCCCAAATAAATATCTAAAAAACAGTGGGTTTTGGCCTTCCACAGCTTAACCCAGGTCACCCCTCACCTCCCCCTGGACTAGAGATGCTTCCCTGTTGTTGACATTGGAGGTTTGGAAGGTTCCAAGTCTGGCTCTGCTTTGGGTAACCGCTCTTACCAGCCTTGATTCTGCTGGCTGGACTACTTGCCACTTTCTTCAGTCTTCATCTCAATGTCAGCTTTGCCACCCTCGGGTCTGTTGACTCCTGGTACTGCTGTGGTTCTCTGGTCCTTGCCACCATGAATTCCTCATTCAGAGATTTGAGCGGTAGCTGCAACTTGTTGCTTTGCCTGTAGACTTCAACGCTGCTTAGACTCTGAGATAGCTCTCCAAGGCTTCAATGGTTTAGTTTGGCACTTTGCACACCAGGAGTTGCCACATGATTCTCGATAGAATTCCTTGTTGGTACAGGCACGGATTGATCAGTCCATAGATTTTAGATAGCCCTCCGGTTCAGTGCAGGTTGATCGGATGGATGTTGGATCCCTCAGGGTGCTGTCAGACACCTTGCCTATGCATTTCACTGGCTTCTCTGTGCTGGTTGCAACCACTGTGCCTGCGATGGTGAAGAACGTCAGCCTTGTCTTTCTTCAACACCAGAGATCTAGACTCGACTGGTTTGAATCTCACCTGGGCCCACCTTATTAGCTTCTCAAATCCCTGCAGAATCCATCGACAGCCTAGTATGAGATGTGTTTTGACTCTCAGGTCCTTCATAAGAGCCTTTATTGGTTGTTGGCAATGGCCAACCAATGGTCTTGGGCCTTCTGCACTCTGGCTCCGCTGACTTTGCAATCATGTTCATCGCCAGAGAAAACAAGATGACAGAGATATGTGTTGTGTTCCTCCTGCTCCTGCCAGACACTTCATTCTTGTCTGGTGGATCTTCATTACCTTGCTTGGCAGCTGGATTCTTGGGATTTCACGAGACCAGATGAGAATCGCAGGATCACATATCACCTGGAAATATATCTTGCCAGGCTTCAAGTAAAGGCCCTGACACACTAAGCCGACGGCCAGGAACTAGTGGCGACGAAGACCGACTGTGGCGTCGACTCACACTCCCACATCGCCTTTGTCTTGGCCAAAAATTAGCACTGGAAAACACCCCCGAGACTACAGCCGACGGCCAAGCACCCAGTACGTTCTGCGCCTGCGTGAGAGGAAATAACTCTCCATACCAGCAGGAGGCAATAATCTATTCCTCATTCAACAAGGGAAACCTAACACAAACGTTGCTATGATACTAGTCTATATCCACGACGTTCCACTTACGGGATTGCTCCGGTGGCCGACCGTGGCCAAAAAAAGGCTGACGCAAGGCGATGGTGCGGGACACACCGCACAAACTAGGGCGACGGTCGCTCACTGTCGGCCCAACTTGGTCTGACGGTCTGACGGTCAGGGCCTTAATGCTGTTTGTGTACAATTATATAATGGTTGTCAACCAGTCTTTCCTGGTCACCACTACTCTGGCTCAATGGAGATACATTGCTGGGATAAAGCCTGACACGCCAGATGCGGAGGCGTTTTCTATGCTCTGGCTAGAGATTGCGTTGACCAGGGGACTAGGGAACAGTGGCACATAAAGGAACTTAAAAAAAGTTAATTTTGTAGGTATGTTGCCTGCCCCAGTGTCATAATTATTTGCTGAACTTTGGAGACAAGTTATGTGATAAAAACAGCTTTCATTGAATGCTTTCTGTGGAACCAAATAGGGCTAAACTAAACTGCACAGTAATATTACTCTGAGCATAGAACAAAACTGACTATGTTCCAGATCAAAACATCTCCAAGGCATGCATTGTACTGCAATTGTGTCCTCTTCTTTCATTGATGATTTAACTATATGCTAGAATACTAAGCCTAAACAAGGAGAACATTTTCTCAAGTGTTTGTCTTATATGGTCAGTTTATTCGTTAAATTGTGTGATGTTCCCACAAGTATAATTACTGGAGTCTTGTGGTCTTCTTTACAGAACAAAGAGAAAAATAGCATAAATGAAAAGGAAAACACAATAAATTTATGAAAGCATCTGAACTATAATTTTGTATAATTTCATTCCCACCTTACAGTATATCACATTAATGCGGTTATCATGTTATAACAGTGATTGAGCATGATTAAAACAAAAGCTATTCATTCTTCTTTATTATTGTTGTGTCACTCATTTTGTGATAAACACATGGAAGGAAACTCCTGTGATATCCTTGGTATCTGTATGTAACATTAAAGCCAACAATCTGTTTGGTATGCCTGTATCCTTTATTTTCCTTTTATTTTGCTCTGTCCTCTGGTTTATTTATTGTTAACTACAGTATGTGCCCCACTTACCCTCTTAACCTCGTATGTCCCTTTTATTTATACATTGAGTAACTCCTGCTGTTTTTAATAACTCCTCAACTCTTCCTCTCTGCGTCTCTTCCTCTCCCTCTTCAGTCACTACTCAGCATCCCAGGTTCTCCCTTCATGTCGCGCCACAACAGCCGCAGCAGCATCTTCAGCTTCAAAGGCCGTTCCAAGGACATGGGCTCAGAAAACGAGTTCGCCGACGATGAGCACAGTACAGTAGAGGAGAGCGAAGACCGCCGAGGCTCCCTGTTTATCCCTTACCGCCGCAACAGCTACAGTGGCTACAGCCAAGGCTCATCACGCATCCACCCGCTGGCACCCCACTCTGGAGGGAAGAGGAACAGCACAGTGGACTGCAATGGCGTGGTGTCTCTCACCGGCCCTGGGCCCGGCAGACGGCTTCTGCCTGAGGTGAAAATAGATAAGGCAGCCACTGATGACAGTGTAAGGACGTCCATGGGACACCAATACAGTTTAGGCATGATGGTGGTGGCCCTGGCCTCTGCAGCTTCACAACCTCTTTCCCTTGGCTCTTGATCGTCTTTTCCCTAAACTCAGTCGATCCTTTTTCCTCCCCTGAATATCTAGATTCTGTTATTGTTTCATGTTATGCTGACATTTAGATTTCCACTCTGATCTAATGCCCTTTTTCCGCTGCACCTTTTTTAACAGCTCCAAAAGGCACTAACCAGCTGAAACAGTATCCACGAACCCAATGCCTTACCAGCATCATGATGATCATTTCATTGATTAATATCTAACAATAATGCAACATGATATCAGCCCCCCATAGTTACCCTAACAATTCTTTGACCAAACCTAAGCATATACAGTCATTGTCATTCATTAAAAACAAAACTATCAAAACATTTTACAGGAAGAAAAAAACAATTTCTGCTTCTTTCATTCTTAGGGGCTTTCCACATCCATGCCCACACTGTTTTTTATTCCTGCTTTTATCTAACCCTCTATTTCTTTCTTTCTTTCACTCACTGTCTTTCTGCCTCCCTCTCTTTCCTTCTTGTCCTCATTCCTGAGCCACTGGATGGTGCAAGATCAAATCAGAAACTTTCTATAATAATAATAATAATAATTAATAATAATCATTCCAGCTAGCATGGTGGACTCCTCTTTTATTCTCAATCTACCTGCTTTCACATTTTTTCTTTCTTAAAATGTAGCATGGTGTAGCAGCAAATTATGTCTTGAATTCCCCCCTGTTCTTGACATGCATGTCATTGCATGCAGTTTAATGTTGGTTACTTAGGGTTGTAACTATGTTATGTATAGTAAGTGATGAATGGTTTAGAAACTGTACGGTAAATTCTCAAATAAAAGCCAGTACATCAATAATGGTTGCTTACTAAAATGTAATGCATTTAGTAATGCAAGCAGGGGAAATAAAATATAAAGTCCTGTTTCAAATAATAGTTTTGTTGCATTAAAGTCCTAGTTCTCTCCTTAGTTGTGGTGAATTAAGGCAACTATTTGAGAATTGACAGTATGAATTTGAAGTGTGTTGTATGATATGTTGCAGGAAATGCTTAAATTGAATAAATCAGGTATTTTGGGGAATCATACATTGTAAAAAAGATTTAATGATCTGAAGTGAAAAGCTGCATTCATCACATTAGTTCTTTTTCATCTTCTGAGCGGACCTATGGCATAATTCATCGTTTAGATAGCTTAAGAGCATGAGTTTTAATATATAATGTTTGTTGGTATACTACCTCTCACTGACATTGTGTCTTTCTCTGAGTACAGACTACTGACGTGGAGATTAAGAAGAAGCACTCTGGCTCTCTCATGGTATCTGTGGATCAGCTCAACTCCTCCTTCAAAGGAAAGGACCGTGCCAACAGTCAGATGAGCGTAGTCACCAACACACTCTTAGAGGGTACAGCCATTGAACATTTTTCCTTTGACTTTTCAAATTTAGACCTTGTCCCAAAATATGATTTGTATTATTCAGACTAAAACATTTAATGACCCTTGCATTTACACCTGTAGTTAAATATTTGTTATTGTTATACATATGCATACTGTCTGCATTAGATCTGGATATGGAAATTGCAAGTAAGAAGGTAGTCTAATGTAAAAACAAAAAACAAAAAAAAAAACTCGCTGTCGTCTGCAGTTTATGGGAAACAAACATTTGTGACTAAGAATTGTATGAGTTGCATTTCGTTTTCACCTAAATGAGATATGATACCAATTCAAGCCAGCTATGGTCTAAATGTTGCACTAGATAGGCTACTGCTTACGGCAATTAAACCTCATATTGACATTTTCCTGACACAGACAAGGCATCCAGATACAGATGGTGTCTGGTACCCACCAGGAAGTTTATGGAAGACACAATAAAATTGAAAAAGAAATATTTTACTTGGGTGACATAAGGCTCATTTATACTCATTGGTAGATACGTATATGGACTATGAATGCCCCCTGTTAAGGAGGGTTCAGTTTTAGAGGTTGATTGCCATCATCATGGGGCATCGGTCAGAATGCATGATTAAGCCACAGAGAAGTTCAGTCCATTCAATGAAGATTTATTCAACAAAAGGTGGTAAGGCAAATGATAATGGATAACATAACAGAACAGACAGACAGACACAGACACACATGGGTTGGAGAATCTGTGAAGAAACAAATAGAAATTAGAACTTAACAAAGTCAATATTCTAACATGTCCATCATAAAGTAACTAGATAAGTAAAGCTATCATTCAAATATCAAACATGTTATCAAGAAATATGCATTGTGAATGCAATGCTTAACAACCATGCCAATGTAATGCACACATGAAAGTACGTGGGCAGTAATGGTTACATTGTTTGAAATGGACACGTTTTTTTTCGTATATAAAGGGAGAGTAAATGAGACCTTTTTCGTTTCTGTCTTCTTTATCTCTTTCTACAGAGTTGGAGGAGTCTCAGAGGAAGTGTCCTCCCTGTTGGTACAAGTTTGCCAACATCTTCCTCATCTGGGAGTGCTTTCCTTTGTGGCTGAAGATTAAGCACATAACCTACTTGATTGTCATGGACCCATTTGTTGACCTGGCTATCACCATCTGTATTGTCCTCAACACCCTCTTCATGGCCATGGAGCACTACCCCATGACTGAGGAATTTGAGGGGGTCCTTTCTGTTGGCAACCTGGTGAGAAACTGCAGCTCTTCTTTTGTCCTTTTTTGTACCACTGCCATTTGTCTTTGTAACAGTTTAGGCCTGCATGAACCTCATTATCTCTTTCAGGAGTAACAGAAGCATTACAGGTTCGGTTTGCCACCCCCCACCCCCTACATAACCTCAAACCAATACATCAATGCATCATTTGGTATGTGCACTTGAGAATGCACACACAATAGTGTTTATAGGACCCCACTCAGGTCACTCTCCTGCTTCCGTTGCATCATGCTTACCTCACCTTTACTGAACACACACACACACACACACACACACACACACACACAAATAGCAGCCACCTATCGGTCCAGGAGTCATTTGGCAGAGTACATATTAACCAAATGTACGGCAGGAATTTTTGATTTGTTTGTGCTATGCCCTTGCTGTCAGACATCTCCATAGCACAGCTGTCTGAGGGCAGCAGTATTGGCATGGTGTCAGTACTAAGACAGGAAATGAGGTCATAGGGATTGGCATGCTGTCAGGAGTGAAACAGGAACTGAAGTCAGAGAAATCAGCATGATGGTTGGTGCAGTATGAATCATTGGGTGTTCTCTGCAGCACTGAATGGGCACATGCTTAGCTGTTGGGTGGATGATATGGGACAGGCTAAAATACTACAGCTCCTTACAAGTTTTGCTGAAACACGGTGCCACAGCTCTATGACTTTGCCCTGTCGGAAGAGTCCTTACTCGAAGCAAATCCCAATCCATTTTTAATCAGCACTACATCAAATCAAATGTAATGTAATCAAGTCAGTTTTTTGTTCAGCACTTAATTTTCTCTGAAGTCTTCTAGAATGAGAAAAGGATTTGAAATGTTTTTTACGTTTGCCATTAGTGCCATTATGGCATTATTGTTGGAGCTTTTTACAGTCATTTGAAAGATTAAAGATTTTTTTCTTAAATTTTAAAGTCAGATTTTACAATGTCACAGTCTAATGAAACAAAACTGCAATCATCTGTAACTGCTATAGTTTCTTTCTGGAAAGTGTATCTCCCAGTGTATCTTCAATGGTAATGTCATGCTGCATCAATACAGTAGGTGTAGCTCAAATGTCCAACAAATAAAGCTGTCATAAATCCCACTGAAATCCCATAGGTTTAAATTTAAGAATCATTGTTCACTGTGTACACCCTTATTATCCTGTTTCACCATGAAATACATCACAACATTTCATGGAACCTACTTATATTTGATTTAGTGGAGAAATTATAAATTCAATCCCACATTTATAGCGCAACTGTGATGTTCATCCTGTCATTAACTTTATGCGGTATTTTGTGTGGATCCACAGGTTTTCACAGGCATCTTTGCTGGGGAGATGTTTGCCAAGCTGATTGCCATGGATCCCTACTACTACTTCCAGGAAGGCTGGAACTGCTTTGATGGCTTCATTGTGACTCTGAGTTTAGTTGAGCTGGGACTGGCTGATGTGGAAGGTCTGTCAGTGCTCAGGTCATTCCGATTGGTAAGTGGAAGAGAGTAGAGACAGGGATGTCAGCATTTGTTTATATCTTCTGGTTGTACAGGCTGAAAGGATTAACTATACACGTATTCATCTTTTAACTGTCACACTTTGCATAGTGCTGATTTCTCGTTATTATTATCATCATCATCATCAAACTTTTTCTCTTTAAAGCTCCAAATCAAGGCTGACTTTAAGTCTTGAAAGAGCTTTTATAACTAGTAAACCATCATTATTTTGTGTAAAACTGTTCACCCTCCTAATGTCTATATATTGTGCTTGTGCCAGACCAAATGGCAAACACATGTTGGCAGTCAGTGACATTTTAAAATCAAATGAAAAACACGAGTCAGTTCAAATCCAACCACTTTTAGATCATTGTCCTAATATGAATAACTGTGGAATAATCCTGTGTCCTGTTTCTCTTGTAGTTAAGAGTGTTCAAACTAGCAAAATCGTGGCCCACCCTCAACATGCTGATCAAGATCATTGGTAACTCAGTGGGGGCTCTGGGTAATCTGACCCTGGTGCTGGCCATCATCGTCTTCATCTTTGCCGTGGTGGGCATGCAGCTGTTTGGCAAAAACTACAAGGACTGTGTGTGTAAGATCGCCCTGACCTGTGAACTGCCTCGCTGGCACATGCATGACTTCTTCCACTCCTTCCTGATTGTGTTCAGAGTGTTGTGTGGGGAGTGGATTGAAACCATGTGGGACTGTATGGAGGTGGCAGGACAGACCATGTGCCTCACCGTCTTCATGATGGTCATGGTCATCGGAAACCTGGTGGTAAGAAAAAACAAAGATAACATAGTGTAGATGCTATTGGATGATAGTAGCCCGCTGTAGTTTTCCAGTTGTGAACCATCCATTTACTGTGAGGGCATGGGTTCCAGCTTTTATGGTGTTTGTTTCTGAGGTGCTGAACCTGTTCCTGGCCTTGCTGCTGAGCTCATTCAGTGCAGACAACCTCGCTGCCACAGATGACGATGGTGAACCCAACAACCTCCAGCTTGCAGTTGCCCGCATTAAGATAGGGATTGCCTGGTTCAAGGTTAACATGCGGATTGTAGTAGCCACAGTGCTGAAAAAGGTACCATATAATCAAACATCTATATGCATGACCAAGTTTTCGTTGTTGAATAACTTGAACTATACCTTTTATATAAATGTGTACTTTAGTCAGAGTTCTATGATGGCATTCTTGTTTTCCAGTAACCTTTTTTGTTTGTTGTATTTTCTCACTCTGCGAGCAGCCTATAGAGGATGAACAGAAGCCTCTGGATGAAATGTACGAGAAGAAGCTCAACTGCATTGCAAACCACACAGTGGACATCAACCGTGAACTGGACTATGCTAAAAATGGCAATGGCACCACCAGCGGGATTGGGAGCAGTGTGGGAAAGTATATGATTGACGAGGACTACATGTCTTTCATCCACAACCCCAACCTCACTGTCTGTGTTCCCATCGCTGTTGGCGAGTCAGACTTCGAAAACCTTAACACGGAAGACTTTAGCAGTGAATCGGATGTGGAGAACAGTAAAGATGTGAGTAGGAAGGACTGGTAAGAGTATGAGAAGGAGGAGAGATGTTAGAGGGATAGCAGTGGTGATGCCCTTTACTGTAAGAGTTTAATGATAGTTCGGTTAAATTATTGCTTGATGGAGGGAAATGATGTGGTGGTTTTACTTTGGACACTGATCTGGGCCAATTCAGAGATATACCATAGCTGTAAGATTCCTTGAGTTTAATTAATTTTGTGTCAATTTTAGTAATTATCTTCTTAGTTGGATTTTAACACGGTCTAAACAAATGCTACAATACAGTTATGTTTACCTAAAGGTGACTTAATCATTATGTAATATAAGGTTTCAAGGGGATGTAATAAGTCTGAGTGAATGTGTGTTTTTTTTGGGTTTGTGCCCGTGTGGCATCTTTTGATCCATTAAGCAGAACTGGTCTGAGCTGCCACACTGAAGACATTTAGTTCACTTGACATTTTAGAACATCCATTTAGACATGAGAGCTGTAACACTGAGCCTGAGTGCTGACCCAGCAGACCCGCAGGCAGTCCAGACAAGACAACAGACAGAGAAACATACTGTCTACTGTATAATATGAATGTGGGAGAAGGGTAAGCCAGACCCAAAGCGTGTAGAGAAGTCTGACGCGTGGGTCACCTTGACCTGGTTTGTAGTAGGAAGAAAGATGATAATGCGGCAGCATCACTACTGTACCTGCACCAGGTTCATATTCCACAGGGCTCCCTCAACCAACCACACAACAATATTGTGTGGGAGGGAGTAGAAACAGACTGAGCTGCTAACAGCCAATCAGAAAAGCATGGATCCATCTGGATGTTTGGTAAACTAGAGAGAAATATAAAAGAGAGGGAGCAGAAGAGAGTGTGAATGTAGTCCTTTGCTGACGATTTAAGATTATAAAGTGCAGTATCATCTTCTAGTGAATTGAATTGGCTGCATGTGCACAAGTGTGTGTATACTTAATTGCAATACAGCTGCTGTTATGCTGGTGTTTCACTAGTTTGCCCTGCCTCACCTTGACCTATTGTTGAGATATGACATGATGTATTGGTACAGGTGAACTTTATCAAGCCATGGTTTTAATGCCTAAAAATAAGAGATTTCACATTGCTCTTTACTATACCTAACATAAATCTGAAATTCATATTCAGAGCAATTCTTATTCTACCATATTAGTAAAACAGTTATAGGAATCCAAAAATATACTACTTATAAATTGTATACACTGATTGTATTTTTCATCACAACAGATTTCTTTTTGGTGTATTGAACTGACTCTTTTGTTTGACTGTGCTTGTACAAGCATTTGTTTAATTCTTTCATCACAAATGAATGAATCCTTTCATCACTGAAGAATCTACTGTATATTCATGCATGTATAACAATGACCATCGTTGCCAGCGCAATCAATTACGGGTCCAGTTTAATTACTTCCTTGTGAATCTGTTAATAACTGCAAAATAGGCGGTGGCAAAAGGAGACCTAGCTACTCTACATGGCTACAACATGTATACCTCTTGCAATAAATCATGTCATGCATATAAACCCAAAGGGGCTTTATCGTAATGGCTGTTCTGGCACTGTGCCATATCCATATGCTTTCAGCATCTCACTGCTGAGCCTATAATGTTCAGAGAGAAAGTCAGAGGTTGAACTGATCTCTTTGGTCCTCTGTTTGTCCTAGCTGGATGACACCAGTTCGTCTGAGGGCAGCACAATAGACATCAAGCCTGATGTGGAGGACGTTGCAGTGGTGGAGGTAGTGGAGGAGTATGTTGACCCAGAAGCCTGCTGGACAGATGGTAGGTGGTATTTATTATCTGACTTTGTTGTAAATTACACCAATGACTATACAGGAATTATTATGATTAACATTGTACATACTATATTAATGGCATGTGATGTATTTTGCATTGTGTCCTTGGTAGTATTATGCATCCGTCTTTTCTGTGTATATCAGCAGTTGTGGGTTTTTTTGTCATACAGAGTGTGTGGCCAAATACAAGTGCTGTGATGTTCCCATCACTCATGGCTGGGGAAAACACTGGTGGTTCCTGAGGAAGACCTGCTACCTGATTGTAGAACACAACTGGTTTGAAACCCTCATCATCTTCATGATCCTGCTCAGCAGTGGAGCCCTGGTAAGAGCACACACACACACACACACACACACACACACACACACACACACACACACACACAGTATGGGTGTTCCCACTTTTGTATACACTCATAAACATCATACTAATGAATGCAACTATTTGTGCTTCTACTTATTATTATGAAGCACATCTCAAAACAAATTTACTCAGTGCTTTACAACATTATGATACATGTAGGAAATAACGTGAACAAAGAAGATACATTCACAAAATAAATGAAACAAGAATGTGGCATTCATTTAAAGAAAGTGAATCCATGAAGATGTACACAAGCAAGATCATCTGCTGCTTTTCTTCTGCAACTGTTCTTGATATAATTGTTGCTAATGGACAGCAAAGTGCTGTAATGCACCAACCGTTCAACCGGCAGAATCCAGCTTAGGTTTGCAGCTTTCTTATGTGCTTTTCTTATGTGCAAAAGAATGAATACAGGCAATCGAGAATGGAAGAGCTGTGGAAATGATGAGTCAAATTTTTAATAAAAGATTATTTTTTGGGGCTTTTTCTACCTTTAATGGACAGGACAGGTGAGAAAGGGGAGAGAGAGGGGGAAGACATGCAGGAAATCGTCACAGGTCGGAGTTGAACCCTGGACCTCTGCGTCCAGGGTTAAACCTCTAAATATATGTTCGCCTGCTCTAGCCAACCTGGCTACTGATGAGTCTAATTTGACTTGGTGGAAAACTTCCTTTATCAACTACTTTTCCGTGACTGTACAAAAAATAACACGGGAAGATGTTTTAGAACAATAAAAATCCAGGTCTGCCATTCTTCAGTGAAATTCAGAAACACCCTTTAGAGACAAAAGTATTGGTTGATTAGAAGAGACAAAAGTATTGGTTGATTAGAAGAGACAAAAGTATTGGTTGATTAGAATTTCTTGACATTTTTTTAATCAGTTTTGTAGAAATCAAATATTAAACAAAATGCCGTAAGGTGAGGCTTACCTCACAGTTTACTCATTTTTAACATCAACATGTGTAATGTATCAATGGTTAATGATGAAAGAGATCAGTTAAGCCATTGTCCATGTGATGATTTTCTGCTACTCTTTAGGCCTTTGAGGATGTGTACATTGAGCAGAGGAAGACAATCCGCATCATTCTGGAGTATGCTGATCGAGTTTTCACCTATATCTTCATCCTGGAGATGTTGCTGAAATGGGTGGCCTACGGCTTTGTCAAGTACTTCACTAATGCCTGGTGTTGGTTAGACTTCTTCATTGTGGATGTAAGTACATTTGCATACCATTTTGTTGTATATTTAACTAATGTGCAACAATGCAATTTATACAAGTCTTTGGTTCAACTCCTCATGATGATATATAATGATTGCAACATCAAAGGAATGCATGGATTTGAGAGATTGGCTCACTGGTCAATGTAACCGTTAAGGCTGACCGTACATGACCATTTTTAGGAGTTGGAATTAGTGGTAGAAAGGTTAAAGATGTTTTAATGTAGGTCAAACACAGATTTTTTTTTCTTTTTTTTTTTAAATAGACCACCATTTCAAAAGGGCTCTTTGTTTTTGTAAAAAAAAAAAAAAAAAAAGCAAATGAGCAAATGGATCTCAAAAACAAGTTCCTTGAACTAAACCTTGGAGTTCTAAGCAGTTCTGATAACCTAATGTGTACTTTTCTGAGTAAGTTTTGAGTCAATATTAGGTTAATGTATCTTACATAACAAAGGATTATTGGGTCACAGCTTGAGAGACACATTTTATTTTCCTATGTGATATCCAGGCTTTGCTGCAGTGTTTTGTGGGCCACATTTGCAGGCAGCAAAATGCTGCAACCTTAAATGTTACTGTTAAAAATGGTGGGCATTGGTATGGAGTCAGTATGGTGTATATATGTCTGTCTTCACAGTAAAAGTGGACATAAAATGTGATGTTTATGTGTAATTACTGGTAAGTTGATAAGAGTGCAATGTTTTTCTCCCAGGGCTCTGTATCAGTGTCATAGCCTTTTTGGGCCCCATGACAGCAGCACAACAGCCCCAACACAGTAAATGTCTATAAACCCTGGTTTCAGAGCTATTGTATAGCTGTGGACTGCAGTCATTCAGTGGTTTCCCACCTGACAGTTACTATTGAGCACATATGGTTTCCCCCCCTTTTTTTAATTCTTTTTTAAAGATTTGTTGTGGAATTTTAGGCCTTTATTTGTGACGGGACAGCTTAGACATGAAAGGGGGGAGAGAGGGTGAATGACATGCAGCAAAGTGCCGCAGGTCGGAACCGAACCCGCAGCCGCTGCGTCGAGGACTGAGGCTCTGCATATGGGCGCACGCTCTACCACCTGAGCTACCCAGGCGCCCTGGTTTGTCCTTTTCTGTTAGTTGTCCTTTTTCTGTTAGCATGATTGATCTTTCCACAAGTAGCTGTTTGTCGGAGGTGCTAGTGGTGCCTGCTAGCTTCGCAATGTTTTTTTTTTTATTGACAAAATGCAGTATACAGAGAATCAGGTAAACAATAATAGCACGTGAGCATCAAGTGTACAAACTTATGAAAATAAAAAATAAAAATATAAAAACATATGAAGCAATACAAACGAAGAAATAACAGAATTATTACATAGACAAAAAAAAGGGTACAAGAAGACATACATTTACAATTAGTCCGAGGTTTCAGGGAAAAAAAGCTCTACAGTTGCCACAATTTTAATACTTTTTTGTTATCCAACATTCTAAGTGACTTCAGTAGAGATTTAAATTCTATGAGAAAAGGTACAATATTAGGAGATGAGTTAGAAAAGCTTTGCTTGTGAATATAAAATTTGGCATACAGAATAATGAAATGAATTAGATACTCAAGAGCACCATTTCCTGAATTAACTAGAAGCAGATTATATCTTTAAGGTTAAAGGAGTGGACAAAGTCGGTGGGTTCAAAAAAGTAAGATTCCAAATCTGTCCAAAATCTTTTGGATATTTCACAATCAAAGAAAAGGTGAGATATTGTTTCAATATTCTGTATACAAAAGTACAGGAAGAGTCAATGTCAGCAAATCTAGCAACAAGGTGATTAGGCTAGCTTTGCAATGTTCTGCCTGGCTGTACCCTTAATGTGATGTATTTCTTGTTGAAACAGGAAGTTAAGGAGGGGCATAAAACGGCGTCAGATAATTGTTACCACAGGCCAAGGGATATCAGTTAAGAAGAGAAATGCAGTTGATGAGCACCTACCTACCACTGTACAATGAGGTCACTGTGAAATATTCGGTGCTTTCCAGTCACAATTTTCTGGGAATTTCAAGGCATTGTTTTATGTTGTCTTTAAATGTTGTGTATTGTCAGAGACTGAAAAATAATAGGACAATGTAAAAGTTCAGAGACCTATCTCGGAATTCTGAAAAAAAGTCAGAATTTGAAGTAAAGAGTCTTGTCATAAATGATTTGACTATTGATTATACAGCATAGTCATACATACATTGTGTGTGCCCTTTTGTAGTGTTGTCTGAATTCCCAAAGGAAAATAATTGTGTGCTACTATATAGTGGACTCAAATTATATAATTTTCATATCTATATATACAATTTCCAGATACAGTTTAAGCGATTAGTAAACAATTTTAAATACAGCCTCTGACTTTTTTCTTATAACTCATATTGTTTCCTTTACATGTATTTGATGATGTGTTCTATGTTGTGCTAAGTCATGTATCGGTTGGTAAGTCCTCCATTATCGCTAGACCACCAATTTTTCACCGACCTTGACTGTGAGGCGCCAACCTGTCCGTGATTCAGTATTAACATCCTTTGTCACATGATAAGGATGCACTAATGGATGTTGTGTTTCCTGTTCTGAACTTGTCTTTGGGTCTGCCCCAATACCCACAGTTGCGGTATTTGGAAGTAGTCGACTCAAGTGCCTACTTGTGTGATGTGTTTCCGGTGACTCCCACTGTGCCACAGTGCCTGTTAAGATCACAAGCTTGTGGGAGTTTATCAGAGCTCACCAGGATACACTTGATTAATGAAGATATCCTTTACAGAAAAGAGACATAACATGATATTATTTTTTAATAGTTTATGTCTGATAACAGTTTTACATTTCTCAAAAATATATTGATGAAAGGATATGATAGCCTATTTAATATTTATTTTCAAATTTCAATTATTCAATATTATTTTTATCAGACTCATTATGAACAATAGATTGTTCATTCTAAATGATAAGCGGTGATAAACTTCTATGGAGTTTCTGCCATACTTGTGCAGTATTTGAGTACATGAATAATAATGTCCAGCATGTCACAAACTTCTACTTCTTTACGTCTTCATGCTGATTATTGTCTGTCCTAAAACAATCTTATAGGCGCATTACCGCCAACAACTGGACTGGTATTGCACAGTAAACCATGATGAATTGTGGGGTACACCGGACCAAATTGGAGCTAGGAGACAAGTGTATCAAGTCTGGGTTTTTCAAACATAGGACATACTTGCCCACTACCTAGAGCTCAAAATGACATTGGGTCATTAAAAAGAAAAAAAGGGTTTATCCCCATGAGATCATGCATGTGTTTTAGAAAATTAAATGAAATCCAGCAGTTAGAATATGAGGTTGTTTGGTTGACTTTGTGGCCTAAAGGTGGCAGCACAACAGGAAACCTAATGACAGCTCCAAAATGGAGTGTGAATGTGCTCAGTAAATTTGACCATAACTGCCTTGTAGAGTTTTGTATTTGTTATGAACAAGTGACAACTATGGCTTGCTAGAAGCACTAGAGGAATGGTCAGGCTGTCTCAAAAACATCTGGATTCATCTTCAGGGCACCATGAATATTATGAATGAATATAAACGTTCATGGGAATCTGGCCATTAGTTTTCCAGATACCTTTCATAGCCAAGTGTAAATTTTCACCTGATAGGGGTGCTAAACAACAAGGTCAGGTGATCAACACAAATTGTTTGGATTTATTGTTCGGGAGTGGATATTGATGGATGCCAAATTTCAGAGCAGTCTGGCCAATAGAAGATCTCGAGATATCCTGTTCTTGATCAAGGTTTTGTAAGGACAGGGGGGCTGATCCTGATGCCTCAGACCCTGGCACTAGCAGGTTGAAAATGTATGTGTGTATTTGTCCCTGTTTCATCAGTTGTAGTTCATTAAGAAGATTGGATAATGAGCCAGATCCTAGAGAGTTACCATTTCTGTTCCATGCAATGTCCGGTAGGAGCTAAAGGTGTCCACTGTTACTACAGCTTGACTGATAAGTTGTATTGATTCTTGCAAGATGATGCATGTCTGTGCATATATGAATATTCAAGACTTGGACGGAACATAAAAAGAGAAATATAATGCAATTCAATACAATAGCCCTCCAATACATACACATACATAAAATAAGAGACTTAGATTTTAGTCTATGGTTTTGTCATATTGGAATGCATTATATTGTATTGTGCTTCTGTTGATTTGTCCACCCACCCATTGTATATAAAATGTAATACTGGCCTATATATTTTCATCATAATGATTTATTCCCAAATATTTGTGTTGGCCCAAAAAAGTCAATTGTTTTCTAGCTCCAATTGTCAATAAAAGAAGTGTGAAGGACATCAAATAATTAACCTTCTACCTGTGTGAGATGGCTTCATCTCTTCTGAAATAGAAATTAAGACAGCATTGTACTTCTCCCATTTATTGTTAGGAGCATGATGTATGGATATAGCTTGTGATACAGGAGAGACAAGTCACGTTCTCCAGGTTATGTGGTGGGATCCAGTGCTTGTCAAACCTCTTACTGATTCTTCAGTTGTAAACCTCAATTATGCAGAAATCTCATTATATTCTAAATCGGCCGATGTGTTGTGCAGATAACTTATCCTGACTTTTCATGCAAATCTCTATCCTTATATTGACCTGTCCTCTCTCTCACAGCAGGTGCCTATAACTGTGTCTCTCTTTAGGTTAAGAGAGACAATGTGCAGCTGTCGAGAGGGACTGAGGGGTCGGTGTTTGAGGGTTCAGGGTAAGGTTTGTGTGCTGTGTTGGGACTCGTACTTTCACAGGTTATCCTCTCTCTTCTAACCCTGAAAGTTGTCCTCAACCTTCTGCGTTTTTCTCTCCCCCTCTTTAAAGATGCTCTCTGGTGTGGAAACTGTACTGTTTTGTACTGTGTACTGTGTGTATATTATTGTGTCACATTGATTTAGTGTTTGTGAATACATCTTTCCTCTAATTTTTTCCCTTTGTTTGACTCTTTATCTTCTCTCCCTCTCACTGTGTCAACCACAAGTTTCTTTCCAGGTGTGCTTACTGTGCTGTTAAGCTGGTTATCACGCTAGACTGGCTTGCCAAACTAAACCAAACACAAGCAAACAAACACATAAAAAAGAAAACTTGGGTCATGTGCACTTTATTGACCTTTGTCTATTGTAATAACCCCTGTTTAACCTTATGTTATATAGATACATATACTTACACATATAGAAACTATATATGTACTTATATATATCTGTATATAACCATTCAGCCAACCTTTCAGTACATATATATAGGGCCCACCTTTCTTTCTATTTCCCCTCTAACTATGTGGGTCCTCTCTTCCTGTGCCTCTGTCTTTCCCTCTCCTTCTGTCCCTATCTGTGTAGGTGTCTATAGTCAGCCTTATAGCTAATGCTTTGGGCTACTCCGATCTAGGCCCGATTAAATCACTCAGGACACTGAGGGCCTTGAGACCCCTCAGGGCCCTGTCACGTTTTGAAGGGATGAGGGTAAGACCTAAGATACCAGACAGCTGGTCCTTCTGCATGCCGATTAAATAAAAGCATCAACGCATGCTATCGATGGCAATATAGAAATAAAAAATTTTTTTGCTAAGGGACATATTTTAGGTAAAAGCTTTTATCAATGAGAAGCTTTTTGCATGGATGCAGATCATCTCAGATGGCCATAATACATCTGATTTGATTTATCATATTTCATTTCATATATTATAAATTTAGTGCTATGTTAAGGCAATTAATAGTGATTTGTGTATTAAAGATATTAACAAAACACCTTAAAAATCTGTCCCATGCCTTATGAAAAACTAGAACATAACAGGGATTTTGACCTGAATGATGCAACACGTTATAATAATTACTCAGCTCTGAAGTGTTCAGTACCAGCTGAGAGAACAACTAGAGGTTAGTATGAACCATCACACAAAACCTGTTTTAACTTAGTCACAGGACAGGGTTAATGTAGACTGAAGTTGTACAATCTGAGCAAGCTAACTGATGTCTGTTCAAGTGTTTTTGAGCTACAGAGACCCCCAGTTGTCATGAGATGGACAAACAAATTGATATAGAAATGGGTGCAGATGATCAATTAAACTGTGTGTGTGCATGTTTATTTTAAAGTTTTACAGTATGCACACAGTTGATTAACAATTGACCTTAAAGTGTACAGTTTCCATGTCAATCATTTTGATTCCTTGCGACCCCTGGAGAGCTCTGTACTGAGCTTTGCCTGAGAAAAACATATTTTCTTTGTACAATGATAATTTGCATTTTCATTATTTCGATGTGCGATTGGTTGGATCAGCCTCTGGTTGTTGCTGGGCAGAACAAATAAATCTTGTCAGATCAGCATCCTCTGACTGTTGCTCTGCCTCAAGTGTCCTGTTATCTGATCTTATCACAATTTGGCTTTGGCATTGTCACACTGGAAGATCAACAAACTTCTGGTTGCATATCCCCTCCCCCCTCCCCCCCCTGCCATCCTTGCTCACCACTCCTCAGTGAATGTCATTACCATGATTTTCATGATCACCATTTTGCAGTAGTAATATTAACTGATCATATGGATGTGTTGTCTCTAAATTATTAGGCAGAACTCTAAAATGAAAAAAAAGTTTTGATGTTTGCCTGTATAGTTTTGGTTTATTTGGCTTTCAGTTACCATGGCACCTCTGTGTTTGGAAATGCACATTCATATGGTGTCCTCCCCAGGCTAATAGCTAATAGTTAATAGCTTTATCTCCTCCAATATGCTCACACTGCTTCAGTGCAGCAGTTACACACTGTTTTACGTCATTGTTTGGGAATACTCAGCAATATGTTTTCTTTACATTAAATGAAAATTCACTTGTCATCAAGTGCATTATTAGTCACAGATTTGCAGATCTGACTGAGCAAAGAATCATTCTTTGCTACAGTTAGTTGACATGATTGTGTTGGATTCATACATCCATACAATCCTAGGTACAATATTTTGATATGTAGGTAAACAATAATTGTATTTTATAGTGGTGTAACAATATGTCGTGGCAGAATACATTGCGAACAAAAATGGGAGAAGAGATGTGGAGCTGAAAATGTATTGCATTGTAATCAGTTATAACTGAATGCCACTGAGTGCAATTTAAGTATCAGACATGTGCTCTTTATCTGCATGAGCACACTGTTAACTAGATATTTTTACTTTTCAGTTTCGTTTTGTGTAGATAAACATCTTGTTTTAAAAAAGCAACCTTTTTTTATTTAGATTCTATTATATTATAGGGAGTATATATATATATATATATATATATATATATATATATATAGTCTATATCCACGACATTTCACTTCCGGGATTGCTCCGGTGCTGCCGGAAATTCCGCCGATTGTCCCTCATTTCGGCCAGATGTCCGTCACCTTCCGCTTTCTCTGTGTTGTCATTTTAAACTCCGGTGGATTTATCTGGTGGTTAACTGCTCCTCAGATCTCTGCAGGGTAAATCCAGATCTAGAACTCAGAATCTGAGTTTTCTGTTGCACGAGTCAAACAACCTTTGAATGTACACATTCCACCAAAACAAGTTCCTTCCAAAGGCTTTTTTGCAGAGGCGCCGTTGCTCTTCCTGGCGCTAAACGCCGCCCAAGACAATTGTGATTGGTTTAAAGAGATGCCAATAAACCAGAGCACATTTTCTTCCTATCCCGAAATGCTGTGTGGACTCGCCAGACCTTCCTCCACAGTGCTGTGGAGGAAGGTCGAGCAATGCGAGACTATATAGGGAATAATAAAAAATAGTCATTTAGTTTACACTACAACTTTGTTAAACATATCACGGGGGTATCAAACCATGACTCTGAATTGTCTCGTGCCGAACCATGAACTGATAGTTTTGCTACAACCCTAGTATTTTTTTGTGTTGATGTGCTTGATCTTGTGTCAAGATATCAGATTAAACACCTTGAGCCTCTAATGGAGGGAAAGAATGTGCATTTCTGTGCATGTGTGTGTTGATGTTCTTATCTGTGAACATCTCCATGCAGTTGGTGTGATTGCTAAGTTATTTCGGGCTCTGTTTCCTTGCTGTTCTCTTCAGGTTGTGGTAAACGCCTTGGTGGGTGCAATTCCCTCCATCATGAATGTGCTGCTGGTGTGTCTCATCTTCTGGCTCATCTTCAGCATCATGGGTGTCAACCTGTTTGCTGGAAAGTATTACTACTGTTACAATGAGACCGCTGAGGAGAACTTCCTCCCTGATGTCGTCAACAACAAAACAGAGTGTTTTGCACTCATTAATGCAAACTACACTGAAGTCAGATGGAAAAACGTCAAGATCAATTTTGACAATGTCGGTGCAGGATACCTGGCACTTCTGCAAGTGGTGAGAAATCTTCGCTGTCGCTTTGCATTTGTTTCTCTCCTCTGATATCGTGTTTAACATGTTTTCTCATGCAATGTGTCTGCCCAATTAACAGGCAACATTCAAAGGTTGGATGGACATTATGTATGCAGCAATAGATTCTCGAAAGGTACGCTTTTAGCAGTTTTCGGACTTCCAGATCAACGTGTAGTAGTGCAGTTTTGTGCGATTTTTTTCACTTTTGCCACTTTACAGGTGGAGGACCAGCCTATCTACGAGGACAACTTATACATGTACATCTACTTTGTCATCTTCATCATCTTCGGCTCGTTCTTCACTCTAAACCTCTTCATTGGTGTCATCATTGATAACTTCAACCAACAAAAGAAAAAGATAAGATTTATTTTCCTCACTTAAGTTTTCTGAGAACAAGCTGCTTTGACGATTAATGAAAGGAAATTACTCTCATTTTTGTCCATTGAATAGGAAGTCACTGCCAGCAGCCAGGTAGCTTAGTTTAGTATAAAGACTGAAAACAAGGGGAAGTGTTCATTAATGAGCTTTTTTCTTCTTCTAATTTTAGATAAGCTGGTAAGAGGATTTTGTAACTTTTAGACAGAGCCAGGCTAGCTATTTCCCTTCTTCCAGTCTTTGTGCTAAGCTAAGCTACCTGGCTGCTGGTGAAAGCTTCTGTACAGACATGAGAGTGGTGAATGGTCTAACTATCAGCAAAAAAGAAATTAAGCATATTTTAGCATGAATTAGTACTTTAAGCTAAGAATCTGAACATTGTAAACAAATATAAGAAGTTTTGTATGGCACTTGTCAACACAGTCAAATTAAATGTACTATATTTGGATTAGTACTGGAATGAGAGGCCTAAATCTTTGCAAATTGTAACCAAATTGTTTTTGTCCCTTCACTTTGGAGGTCAGGATATCTTCATGACGGAGGAACAGAAGAAATACTACAATGCCATGAAGAAACTAGGGTCAAAGAAGCCACAAAAACCAATACCCAGGCCGCAGGTAAATATTGTTTTGCACTCTTCATCTTAACTGCCAAGCAGGTTTGTATTTGTACATTTCTAAAGATTAAGAAAATGACTCCAAATAACCCTCCTTCCATTCCCTCCCTTTCTCCTTAGAACCAGATCCAGGGCATGGTGTTTGACTTTGTGACGCAGCAGGTGTTTGACATCTCCATCATGATCCTAATCTGCCTCAACATGGTCACCATGATGGTGGAGACAGACGATCAGACAGACGACACCGAGGTTGTGCTTTACTGGGTCAACTTCATCTTTATTGTGGTCTTCACTTGCGAGTTTGTATTGAAGCTCTTTGCGCTGCGCCACTACTACTTCACCAACGGCTGGAACATCTTTGATGTGGTTGTGGTCATCCTTTCAATTGTAGGCAAGTATTCAAAAAGGGTTATTTATGAACGGTAAAAGAAGTGGGAAACTGCTTACTTAGATATAGCTCAGATATTGCCCATATAAATGGGGTTTAAAGGCCCAGCACACACAGGTGGTTTGAAGGGTCACTTCCCCAAAAATAAAAAATATATTGTGTCACTTTCCTCGAGTGGTATGAAGCCGTTCAATTCATTTTGGTTTTGAGATATCTTTAAGTTTCTGCTGGTCCCCCTATTGACTTGTCTGATAACTTTATTTACTGCTTGATTGTTTATCCAGAAACAATATCCTCCATTATTCTGAATAATCCACACTCCACAGACTTTACTGTGAATAGTTTTTATTACAACTACTTTACAGATATGAACTATTACTTATAGAAACTATTGATAGTGTGTTTTTTGGTTCACCTGATTTCCTCCACAATTTGCATGAAACTATGAATGTGCTGTTCTTGCTTGTGTATTGTGTATTAAGTAAATCAGTCAGTGTTTCAGTAATAAAATTCCCTGTATTTTGACCAAGTGTATGTTGTGTCTCTGTTTGCTCCCTTTCTACTTTAGGAATGTTTCTGGCTGACCTGATTGAGAAGTACTTTGTGTCACCAACACTCTTCAGGGTGATTCGTCTGGCTCGTATCGGCAGGATCCTGCGTCTCATCAAGGGGGCCAAAGGAATCAGAACTCTATTGTTTGCCCTAATGATGTCACTTCCTGCCTTGTTCAACATTGGCTTACTACTTTTCCTGGTTATGTTCATTTTCTCCATCTTTGGCATGTCCAACTTTGGCTATGTGAAACACGGGGCTGGAATTGATGATATGTACAACTTTGAGACCTTCGGCAACAGCATGATCATCCTGTTTATGATCACCACATCAGCTGGCTGGGACGGCCTGCTGCTGCCCATTCTTAACTACGCTCCAGACTGCGACCCCTTACTGGAGAATCCTGGCACCCCCGCCACAGGAGACTGTGGCAACCCTTCTGTGGGCATCTTCTTCTTTGTTATGTACATCATCATTTCTTTCCTTATTGTGGTCAACATGTACATTGCCATCATCTTGGAGAACTTCAGTGTGGCCACAGAGGAGAGTGCCGACCCACTCAGTGAGGATGACTTTGAGACCTTTTATGAGATTTGGGAGAAGTTTGACCCTGATGCGTGCCAGTTCATCACCTATGCCAAGCTTTCGGACTTTGCTGATTCCCTTGAACACCCGCTCCGAGTTCCCAAGCCCAACACCATTGAACTGATCGCCATGGACATGCCTATGGTGAGTGGTGACCGCATCCACTGCCTGGACATCCTTTTTGCCTTCACTAAGCGTGTGCTGGGTGACAGTGGTGAGTTGGACATGTTGAGGCAACAAATGGAGGAGCGTTTTGTGGCTGCCAATCCCTCCAAGGTCTCTTACGAGCCAATCACCACCACTCTGAGGCGCAAGCAGGAGGATGTGTCATCCAGAATAATTCAAAGGGCCTACCGTTCCTACCTGGCTAGGCGGGGTTTTGTCTGTAAGCGCAAACCAGCCAATAACAAAGTGGAGAATGGCGGGAACAATCAGGAACAAGAAAAGAAGGAGGGCACTCCCTCAACTGCCTCCCTGCCCTCTTATGACAGTGTAACCAAACCTGACAAGGAGAAACAGGATGACAACAATGAGGGCAAGGGAGGGAGGAAAGAGAAAGGAAGAAACCAAAAAGACATCAGGGAATCTAAATGTTAGAGCGTTGGAATAATAATCACAGTAATAACAATAAAAATTATAATAGTGTAACTTCAAGCAAAGCGAGAGGAAACTCACCCACACAGATGTACAGATTATTTCATTTGCAAGTCAGAAAAAAAGATAATACTCAATAATTTTGTTTACAGACTTCATTCTTATATTGATGCAGAGGGAAGCAGCTTGGTCTGTTACAGCTTGAAGACTCTTGAACTTCAGTCAAACCAAACATAATCAGCATACTGTGTGACATTGTTGTATCTAGACTACTGATCTTAACAAAAGGGAATGAAAAACAGACAAGGAAATGTCTGTGACTGCTGAAAGGCAGATTGCTCACTTTACCACTGGTCTACAGATAAGACAAGTAACTCTACACCAAGAGATGACACTAAAGGAATTCAACGCCTGGACGAAAGTAATGGATTCCTATGGAAGACAGTGTGTGAAAAACAAGGATGCTGCTTGATGCTGAAGAATTGTCCTCTAAAAGCAGCCAATGAGTGCTTCTGTGTCATTTAATACTGAAATGTATAGAGGAGAAAAATGACCCACTCACTCTATAAGAACAAACAGAAGGATGACTGGTGAATGAAAGACACAAATGACAGAGCGTTGGAAGTACTTTTCCGTTTTATTAAAGCTAGAAATTGTTCATTTGAGCAGCAAAAATGCAAACAGACAAAAAAAAGAACAATATTCAAGATTTTGCCCATGTCACTTAACTCTTCTACTCATTTTATCTTTGTTATACCCACATCAAAACGCTTTTTTTACATGGGCTTTCACACCAATTGGTTAAGGGTCTGTTTATTATGGGGCCAACTCGGGCCAAGGGCTTACATTTACTCAGAAAGATTTCCAAACAAATACATAAATAATTGTGCTTGTTCAATGCATAGAAATGACTTGCATGATGGCATGTTTTGATCAGAAATCTTGCATGAATTATCATAGTCCACAAGACACTAATACTCAGACCACAACAGTGGCTCGACTGTAAGATTGAGACATTGTCAAAATTTGAAAGTTCAGAGTAATTTGTTTAACAAAGATAAGTGATATTGGGGATGATAATCTAAAATGGATCTGCATTTTTATCTCATTATTCAACACATTTTAAATGTTTAAATTGTTGCCCCTATAGACAGGAGAATGGAATATGTTGGTGAATAAAACCCCCATAGTGGATCAGTGGGGAAATCCAAACAACTTATTTGCTGCTCTGGAGATTTTGAGTGTGTAAGATGTGAAAAAGGATGTCTATGTGTTTCATGGGACTGACATGTTTGTTAATTTGGATTGAAATGTTTTCAAGGGGCGCAACACTTTTAAACTAAAATGCGTAGATTTATTATTTGTATGCACCTATGTAATGTTCCATACCATCTGCCTTTAGTTTTGTGTGAGCGGGCATTGAGGGTAGTCCTACTGTCGGTTATAAGTGATTTCTGGGGATTTCACAGGTATGGCAAACTCCTTTCTATTCTGATGTTTCTCTGTGGGTGGTTAGACCTTTCTGGAAGAGCTGAGAAGAGTTGTGATCATTTTCAGTTTAAATCATTTGATGTCATGTAGCTTATTCACATGTGAGTTTGTTTTTATTTTTATTTTTTTTACACACTCACTCCACCACCACCCCTGAAGTAATATTCATGTTGTGGTGGGTAATGAGTCTTATTTTACACACTTTTATAAGCCACATCTAAGATGATATTGAGGGAAACGGTCTTGTGCTGGAACATATTTGTCAGGTGTAAGTAGTATCCTATCTTAATGAGATAAGAAAATGATGAACAAGTTATGAGAACATTGTGTGTGGAGAAGCCAAAGAGATCTGCCTTGTTATCCCTTGTTGCCCTTTGTCCATGGAGTTGGGTGAAGTATGCCCTGCCCATTCAGTTTTTTCACTGTCATTATTAGACAGAGAGACCCTAGAAATGTATGCAATGCTTGAAAAATTCATCCCTTTTTCTCAGGAGATATTATAGATGTACTATTATGAGCTCTGCAACAAAATGCAAGTGAATGTGATGGGAGTATTTATGAAATCATGTTTTACTCTTTTGTTTTATGCCATGTTGATGGACAATGATCTCGGCTGGCTGCCTTAACTCGGCAGCAGCCCAGTCAGGGGCCAATTTGTCGCTTCCTGCTTATAACTAATAATTATAGGGCTAGAAGCATCTCAGTGGAACAGCAACATTTCGCTTGCTTGTAATGGCGGCGTTTATATTGATAGCAGATTACATTTGTGGTTACGTCATGAACTGTAGTCTGGTGTCAATTAATTTAGATAAACAAAATAATAATGTTAACCCCCGATAGCAATCACAGATATAGGAAACACTGTGAGGAGATGTCATGAGAGTGAATTGGGATATGGTAGTTTGAGCAGCACTTAATTTTTCCGGAAGAAAAAGTGGCATGCTCGGAGGATAGGCCCCAGATTTCAGTATTTAACAACGAGTGCTCTAAACCTGTCATTTGCCATTTTTTCGTCATTTTGCTCTATTGCATAACAAATACCAAATAACCAACAGAGCACTGGATGCATTCTAATGGTACTGTGAGCCTAAGCACCACACCACAGCTTTTGCACTTCCTGTTGTGCAGTGATGTCACTTCCTGTTTATGAATAACTCCCTCATCCGTTCTCAAGTTCTATGGTCCAGTTGCTGCATGAGATCTCCAAAATCAGTGTGGGTGTTACCTTGAACCAAATAAAACTCTGAATGATAAGCATAAAAGCAACCGCCGTCCATTTTCTCCAAGATCACCATGGAAATACAGACGCGTATTACAGAAAGAAACCTAAAAAATAGACACACATACATCCATTCGAGAAAAAAATAAAATAAATACAGTTCAAGCTATGTTCTATAGGGCACAAACTGCAAAAGCTAAGAATGGACTTTTTAAGAAACTATAAATAATGTAATATATTTTACTTTAACGGCATGTGTAGTTTTTTGTAAATACAGGATTACTTAAAAAACTACAGCTATTAATCTAACACTAAATATTAATAACCGTAAATAGAATGGCTTCCAGCTGACACCCCTTGTCACACTTGTTAGGCTGTGACACATTTGTTAGATGGAGTAGATTTTTTTGAGTCACTTTTCACAAAAAAGAGGGCAGTAAGTTAAAAGAATCTATATTAAAAAGCAGAAATTGTATTTACAACTGTATAAATCAATACATACATATACAAAGCTATATAACATATATTATATATATATATACTATATATATACTGTATATATATATATATATAGTATGTATGTATATATATATATAGTATGTATGTATGTATGTATATGTATATATATATATATATATATATATATATATATATATATATATATATATATATATATATATATATATATATATATATAGAGATATATATATATATACTCTCCTGTCCACTCCTTGCATTGAGGTGATACCAGAACCACAGAGTGTTAATTGATCATGCTTCTTTCTTTGCGTGGTATGTTCAGAGAATAACCAAAACTCTGGCCTGCCCAGGATGTCTGTATACTGGGAACCAGCGTGCAATGCATGGTGTTGTACTGGCTGCTTGCTGAAAATTGTGGAGCCTGCCTTGGTGAGAGGATTGCACTACCAGCATACCCTTTTGTACATGTGTGAAGATGTCTTGCCCCTAGTTTCCTATATTGTACACACAAAGATAATACAACAGTCACACACACTTACATGCACACACTCAGCCTTTTACAGGCAACCGCTGGTTAACCAGTTTGCCCCAGTATGAGCCACAGCTCACTTTGTGTGACAATTTTTTGCTCGTTTCAGCTCTAACCCATATCCATGTTTCCCCTTAACACACTGCTGCAGTTTGGAGTTGGTCTTTAATTTTGCTGTCACTTTCAATATGATATATCTAATGATTTAAGGGTTAGTTGTCTTAACTGTCTGTGTGTTTGTTTATGGTGCAATATCTCTTAACGGCACGTGCCTTTTTAGCTTCCTATTTAGTCTGTCAATAAAATCAGCAATGAGGATCTCAAAACTCATGGGAGTGAATCAAAACGGAGCACGATAGAAACGATGTATTGGGTTCAAAATTAACTTGTAAACTGAAAACTCACCACCTAGATTAGACTGTCTGGACTAACATCTTGTAGAGTCATGTAGTACAAGTGCTCTCTCTGTGTGTTCTGTTTACCGGCTCTTGGGCTAGTAAAGGGAACAGCTGTTTTACACTTCTGTTCATTTCCAAATGTTGGTTTACCAATCGGTATATGAGGCCATTCTTTTGTAGCATGACTGAGATAATTTTATTTTCTTTCCTGAAAATAGGCTAACTGAAAAAAAAAATCTTTTGACTGTCATTATCTCTTGCCACTAATACAGTCAGAGAGAGGACGTGTGTTGCACAACCACATGGGACGATTAAATGAGAATCAGCGAAAGAATATCTTCATTTGAGCACGAATCTATTTCCAAACAATAAAGCAGCCTTCCAGTTACACGTCTGGCTGGTGTCATTTTTGGATATAACATTAATGACACTTTATCATGAAGAATATGTTCCATCATGCCTGCCAATGGATGTTTTTGTTGCTGTCTAACCACCTCATTTACTGTGATAACTGTGAGAATTTAAAGGTTTAAGATTATTAAGCAATATGGTACACAGTGACGCTCTAAAGAAGGTGATTTTTTTTCTTCTTCTAATATTCACTAAAACTGCTTGTATACAATGCAAACATGGCAGAGAAAATGTTTGAATGCTATACAGAACAGGGAGGGACCGAGACAGACCAGCAAGAGAAAGCTACAGTCTGTTTAGGTTTGGAAACAACACAATACACTTCAGAAATGCCTAACTCACATCGTCTTTTGTTCGTGTTTTAACAAGACTTGAATATGATTATTGCTTGAGTTGATGTGGTTGGGTGTGTCATGGTGCATCAGCACCGAAATGACTATAAAAGCAGGTGTGTGCGTGCATGCATGTTTCTTTCCTTCCTTCCCCCTCCTCTGTGTGTGTGTGTATGGTGCCGCACTGAATGAGGGAAGGAGCAGGGAAGGGAGGGTGGAGTAAGCAGAGACAGCACTGCAGTGCAGATAGATGAATGCAGTGGCCTGGGCTGAGTCAGCAGCATGTTCCCAATAGGCTCCGACTGTACAGTGCACTGTATAGCACCTCCTTACCCACAGCAAGCAAGCAGAGGGAGCGCAACTACAGCAGGAAGATGAAAAGTACATGAGAACAATGAACAGAGGCACACACGGTGAAGAGCTAGTCTGTTGCTATGGATTTACCCTTCAACTTCTACCTGCAGTGCTGCATGCGTTTGGAGTGCATCACATTGTTTTGTACAGTTTGATGCTGCATCTTACACTGGGTTATTGGAAAACATAGGAGTCTAAAATATTGATGAGTGCCCAACTGTTCATCACTAGTGCTTTAGAAATATCCACTTTAGGTGATTATGAAACATTTAACTGATTATTTTACATTATTTATGTGTAGGAATTGTTGATTTCTATACTCTATTTCTAGATGTGTGGCTCGCCTCTATAGACACCATTTAAATGTCACGTACTGTATATCATACAGTACATACAGTAGTTTGTCTTGCTTTTTTCCCTTTAGGTTTCTGTCCCCCTTGCCTCTATCTGAACAGCAGAACATGGTTGCAGAGGTGGGACATGGATTAAGTAGGACGTTAGCGTGATCTGCCGGGCTGTCTGAGCAAGTCTGTGTGAAGGAAGGAGGGAGGGAGACAGAGGGAAGTGTGTGTAAGGGATACACAGAGAAGGAGGTTGTATATGTCTGAAATCAATAACATGTACTCTGCAGTATTGCCGTGATCAAGTTTCTGGGTGAGGTAGTGGTTGTTCACTTATAGTTTTTCTTTTTCTGTGTCAGGTCTATTCCACCATCCAGAAGATGAGTGGAAAGGCAGAGGGTGCATATATCTATCTATCTATCTATCATATATACATGTATGTATATAGTATATAAATACCCCCCCCCACACACACACACACACACACACACACACACACACATACATCGACCCAGTTTCACTCAGTTCAATCACTGTGCAGAGGAGGTGCCTGACATTATTGTCTTGAATTCAACAGTTTTCACATAGTTCAGATTACGCAGCTGAGAAAGTAATTTAAATTAATTCTGTTTAGCCAAAATGAAATAAAAGATGTGATAGATGTATGCTGATTTATCCCTGGTTTGCCCCTCTACCGCTGCCCCATCCATCATAGATCATAGCCCTCTCTACCCCTGTTGGATTGGGATTTATGTTTTTCATCCTTGCCCCTGAAAGTGTCTACAGAGATCACAGCCTTTATCTACTGTGTTTATTGCTGTAACCCCTCCAGTAGTGAAGTGTCTCAAATGACTTCTTACAGCTATCTACCACCCTCTAGTGGGACTTGAAGGAAATAACTCAAGACAACTGCTGTGTCACTTCCAAAGATTAAAGGGATAGTTTTTGTTTGTAGACATATGGTAGTATGAGTTACTCGCTGGTGTGGTGGTGGTGGCATGGTATTTGGATATTTGCTCCTGTCTGTTAATCCTGTGGTCGGAAATAACAGCAAGCCGGCAGCTTGTCAGCAAATGGGGCCTATTTCACACACAAAAATCCAAATGTAACACTTTTATTTTTATTATTATTAAAGCTTTAGTGTGTAAATGTTTGATATTAATGAATGTCTGTTACATTCAAGCCATTGCCAAATGAGTTGATACCAAGCTAATTAAGACTATCAGCTCCACACAACTCTCTGTATTTCTCAGTATGGCTATGTTCAGATTGAACTCGAGTGAAGATAATTACCTCTTCTGAAGAGTCCATCATGTTTTTTTAATCCTCCGTGTCCTCCTTGGCTACTAGCAACTGTGTGGAGGAGGGTGGGGGCTGTGCGCGATCACGGAAGGCTTGTATCATGTTTACGCGCCAACAGTGTTGTTGTCATTACTTAGAATTCCTCATGGGGGAGACAGAAACTACTCACTATAGCTTTAAAGCCCATGTTGCAGGGTTTATTTTCTAATTAATTTGCGCAATTTGCTTGTTGGTAATAAACATTTAAACGCTTACCTAGCAAAATCAAATACAACAGATATCATAAAACAGAATAAAATACAAAAAAGTAGTACTATTTTACAGCGGTTTGCAATGATTCTCTTTTCCCCCACAATGCATTTCATTACGTCACGTTGGGGAGACGACAGACGAAAGCCCCGTCTCTGTTCACTGTCTATATGGGCTCGGTCTGTGCCGCTGGTGTTGCAAAATATGGCTTTTGGTCTCGACCGAGTCCATGTGTCTTTATTATGTGTATAATATTGGAGGGAAAGTGAAACACAGCTTGGACGGGGATGATGTTCGGCTTTTCACAAGTTTAGACAGTTAGCTACGCCGACGTTTGCTAGTTAGCGCAACAGCGTTAGCCTAGACTGCTAGCTAGGTAAATATTACGACTGCCTTCGGAGTTTCCTATATCTGAATCCACGTTGTCAACATAAGACATGTTGCGTTAGTGCTCCTTTTGTACCTACATTTTATTGAATGAAATGTTAAGCTTCGCTCCTACGAGATGGGTGGGAAGCTGCTGGCTGGCTACGCAACATTAGCTAATTCCGCTAGCACAGGCTAACTATAGCCAGTTAACTTTGTGTGTAACGTAGCTAACAAAAATCCACCCATCTCGTAGGAGCGAAGCTTAACATTTCATTCAATACAATTATGGTACAAAAGGAGCACTAACGCCACATGTCTTATGTTGACAACGTGGACGCAGATATAGGAAACTCCGAAGGCAGTCGTAATAGTTACCTAGCTAGCCGTCTAGGCTAACGTTGTTGCGCTAATGTTAGCAAAACGTCGGCGTAGCGTTAGCTAGCTAGCTGTCTAAACTTGTGAAAAGCCGAACAGCATCCCCATCCAAGTATTAAATAAACACTAGGCAAATATGTTGTTACTGGAGCTAGTAGGCTACCATCAAAACGTGAGCTATATAGCTAATCGAAAATGTGTTTACAACGTCGGGGGATTTCACAGGTGAGACTGACTGGCAAGTTAGCCCATAGCTAGCATGATGCCTTCTATTTCTAGATCTAGATAAGTTTACTGGTACTTATCTGAGCTAACGACATGATCACTGTCACTAGATATAAAGAAAACATTGACTTTCACTCGGTGCTATTCACTGACTCTTCCTCATCCCAGTCAGTCACCATAGTTCTAGTACTAGACTGAGGCACGTCTCCCCAACGTGACGTCATCACCGAATTGCGTTAAAAAACCCACTAAACTACTAAAACGGCGAAAACTGGCCTTTAATACTATTTGGAGACATTTTTAACAATGATATACATATGTTGAGTGCTTTATGTACCCATTAATCAACAGTGGTGGTTAACCTGCAACATGGGCTTTAAACTAGCATAGAAATCTAGACACACCCTAGCGGCAGCAAATGTAATTTGCAGCCAGGGTCAGTCTAGCAACTCCCCGTTGGCTTGCGAGCTGGAAAAAACAAATTCTGGTCAGTCCAATCACATCGTGTATAGAGTCGGTGGGCGGGCTTAACATTAGGACGGCAGAGTTGCGACGGTTCCGCATGAATTCCCTGCTACTTGAAAACAAAGAAGATGGCTGCTGCTGCTGGCAAACAGCAGTCTTTCGAATCGGCTTTGGCCTCGACTCTGAAGGGATACGGCAAAAGTTTAATCTATCAACTAGCGTTTCTCTGGTTGGCTATGAGTGCAGAGGGAATTTGAAAGACAACCGTTTATCCCGCCCCTCGGATTGGGTCTGGCTTGTCAGGCTAGCTTTAAGCCTGAACACGGACACAATCCTCGGGCCTTTCCCATTTCCTTAATTTGTACCTCCTCCTCCTCTATTCTGCATAAATATCCAACGATATCAGCTGCAGTGGCATTTCTGTGCACATGGAAACTTTTACAAACAGCATCTCTAATCATTAAAGTAAATTGTTATAGAAAACACTTATACATTAATAGCCTACAATACATCATTTAAAAAGCAACGGTGCCTGCAGGGACAGCCGGGGGCCAGTTAGTTAGTTAGTTCAGGTGGGTGGAAGGTGGTAGTTGTTAAGCTTATTCCGGTAAAGAGACAATCCAAGCAGATAGAGTTGGTTTGTGTGTAATATATGCCTAGCCTTTATATTTGTATAGTTATTTTCATACAAACATAAATATATAGCCATGTATGTAGACCATAGGCTATTATAAATATATAGGCCTATGTATGTGTGTGTGTGTGTGTGTGTGTGTGTGTGTTAAAGACAACAAATAAAAATGTACGACCCCCGTACATTCTTATCCAAGTTGTGAATTCAAAGAATAAAAAAAAAATTGAATTCAAAGTAAATATATAGAAGTTGCCATGAGCACTTCTGCTCCTCTGACATAGATCATAAAATTCAGCGTATGACAAAACGATAGACAGCTGATGCAGTGGTGCTGCTCGTCATATTTAATTGACGTCGCTTTTAATGGCGGCTTGGAGGCAGAGGTCATAGACAGTAAAATGAATGGACAAAGCGACGCCGTAGACTTCCACGGAGACAGACTGGGTAAACCCAGCCTGATCTGCTGGCGATTTGATTTCGCCCTGCAGCTCAGGCTGGAAACCTGTATGTTTATCTATCCTGCTTCCGTTACAATTTTGCGGGAACCAATCACAAACTGGCTTATCCACCTGCCGCGCCATTGGCGGGTTTAACACGATGACGATAGAGAAGCGACCAAGCAGCTTCTTGTTTACATTCGGCTGTCACTACCCGATGTGAGTCGGGTGCAGATGTGAGTCGCGCATGCTCAGATTTAAACGGTTTACGGCATAACGTGTCATACTGAAATTTGTGAAATCCATAAAATAATAAACTTTTGTCTTTACATACAATAACAGGAACAGGAAATCATTTCAAAAACGTTTTAGCTAGTGCTTGCTAACGTTGCTGTCGCTGCTACGTGACCCGGATCGTTGGTCTGATTGGTTGAAAGACTATCTAATTGCATACAGAGTCATTTGAACTATCCCTGTTGATCACGCCTCTTGTGCAGTAGAAAATACAGAGCAGACTACCCAGACTAATGTTCAATCTTAAAAGATTGAGGTTGGTCTGGTGATAGCCAGACTACGGAGACGAGTGAAGTCTATTAGAAGCACTTTTCCGGTGATGGCTGAGCATTACTGCACAGCCTCAAACTGAGCTTGCCGACGTAGATGTGACGTGAGCAACCTGTCTGAAAGTTGTAAGTCTTCTGGTAGCTGTGCCAAGAGAAATCTCAATCATTCCGAATCTTGCAGAGACGGAGAGCGTAGGTAGCTTATATGTAAGGAGATAACATAGGCGCAGGCTAATTATTGCTAACTAAAATGCTAGTTAACATTAGTAATTAAACTTAAACAGCTAATGTAAGTCGAAACTGCCTGCGAGCTTCTCCTGACTATACGGTAATTTGTCTACTATGTGAAAGAAAGTTGCGGTCTTTCAAAACGGCTTTGGCCGCGACTCTGGAAGACTTGGAGTTAAGCACTGAAGTCATTCTTAAAAAAGGAAGATGTTCGGAGTTTTGCTGACCGGATACAGCAAAAGTTTAATCTATCAACTAGCGTTGCTCTGGTTGGCTATGAGTGCAGACGGAATTTGAAAGACAACCGTTTATCCCGCTCCTCGGATTGAGCCCTGCCAGTGGTGAGGTCCCAGACCCAACATCTTGATGTGGGTCTGGCTTGTCAGGCTACTTGTTGTATCTTTAAAAGTATAATGACAGAGATTCAAAGCAGGGCTTTGTAGCCTCCAACTAGCCAACACATTATACATACAGTTATATTTTAAAGTAATGTATTTACATTTTTTTTTTTTAAATGTGGTCATTACAGTTAAAAACATACGGTATATGTAAAAAATTAAAGCAACACCAAATATTCTTTTGTAGCCTACCTTAAAATAATGTTTCCAAAATCGTTTCAGTGGTTCATCAACTCGTAACAGGGTGAACGGCACTTCTGCATTCGCTTTGCAGCCCTCGCTCTATCGGCAATAACTGCACTATGCTAGTTTGCCAGTCGGGTGAGTCGGGTAGCGGATCCTAGTACGAATGAGACATAAGAAACTACAATGGACAATTCCGCTTCCAACCTGTAGGGGGACCGAAGAGGAAACGTGCTTTGGTGTAGAGCTGAAGATCTTTGCCCGAACCCGACGGGACCGGTCGGGTTCGGTCTTCATTTCTATCATGTTACACGGGCTCGGGCTTGCGCTTCGAGTTGCGCCAAGAGTGTATGGCTGCAGCCTGGAGCGTCCTGTCTCATGCCGTCCCGACTCAGTTGCGCAGTAAACGAGCGGTCCGGTGAAGCGTTTCGATTAGTGTGAAAATGGATGCTGAGGAGGTGAAACAGAGGCTGGCTTCTGGAGGGCTTATTTTATTTCTTTGTTCCAACTTCCATGTGGCCTATAGCCTCCGTTAGTCATGAATAAATGATGTTAAAAAATGTATAAATTACTCATTCTTGACGGAAGACAAAAGAGCTGTGTGCGTGCGGCGCAGTCTCTTTTTTCTTTCTCTCCCTTTTCCGCCGAGTGGTGCGTGTGCCCGCTCGCGGCGTGAAGAGCGTGTCCGCGCTATTTTCCGACATGCACTCTAATCACTGCTGATAGACGGCCTTTTGTACAGTCGGGCTGTAAACGGGTTCGGGTTTTTAAAAATCTGTCAATCAAAATGTACTTGTCGGGCTCGGGCCTTGTCGGGCCGAACTTTTAAGGCCCGATTACAACTCTACTTTGGTGTTGCTTTAACAGAAGGTGAAACCTTCTTTACTCGTTAGCCTGTAAGACAAATTTAAGGGCTCACAACACCCGGCATGTTATTAAAGTAGTCGGCTCTGTTGCTGCTTGCTTTCTGTTCTGGTTTCAGTAAAAAAACTCTGTTAGATTTCATTAACAGTAGTTTTATATTACAAATAGGCTAACTTTAAATGGACATACGTCGATTTGCCTTACTTTACCCTCAAAGCTCACCTGCTGGTCGGTTTCTGAGGCACGTTCGCGGGCCACCGCCGTCTCCCGGTCCTCAAGTACCCGATGTAACAGAGCCCAACACTGGCCTAGAGTGGTTTGAAATGACCGCGTCAAGTTCAGACCGTGAAGTCCCCAGGTCGCCTCTGGTGTTAGCTAACATCCAGAGCTCCCCTCTCTACAGTAAGTCGGTTGCCCGATGTGTTAACGTTAGCCTAGGTATCATAAATGTGTGCATTATGATTACTGTAACTGGGAGTAATGAAGATTGAGTATTGGTCAGATACAGTGAGGAATAAATGTACCCCAAGTCTAGTCAAGAGGAGCATTTCAGCTAGTGCAAATGTGACCGTAACATTAAAAAGTTAATACTTGCAACTAAAGCCAACCACAAAATGAACGCTAAGTCACTGCTGTTAACTGTTTCTAAAATGCATAGCCAACAAATGTGAAATGAAGGAGGTGGCAATTTGGTTCAAGCACATTTTTCTGACAATATTTTAATACAAGTTTTCACTTGAGTACAATTTTGAATGGAAAACACGTTTTTTTGGTAATGGAGTATTTTTCACAGCATTTGTTTTTATATATAATTGACTTTTACATGTCATTTAGCTGACGCTTTTATCCAAAGCAACTTACAATTGCTATATATGTCAGAGGTCGCACGCCTCTGGAGCAACCAGGGGTGAAGTGTTAGGGACACATTGGTTGATATATCGCAGTGGGAATCGAACCCAGGTCTCCCACACCAAAGGCATGTGTCATATCCACTGCACCATCATCACCTTAATTAATTACTTAATTAAAGGATCTGAATACTTCTTCTTAATGACTTAATTAAAGGATTTGAATACTTCTTTCACCACTACATCTCTCGCTCAGTAAGTGTGTCCATATTTGACTCAAGAACACATGGAAACAAATACTACTGCATTTTACAGACTTTGCAGTCCCATCCACCCCAGTGCAGGATGAACTGACGTTTCCTCTCAGCCTGAAGGAGGAGTCCTGGAGACCAGACAGCAACAGTACGGTATCACCAGTGCAAACTGTGCCTACCTTTGGAGAGCAAGAGCCTTTTTGGGAAAGACATCACTCTTTTAAAAGTGGACCTAAAGCCAGCCGAGAAATGACAAAGAGAAAACGGAGTAGAGGAGCGAAAGACAGCGTCTTGAAATTGCAAAGTAAAGACACAAACTGAGCCTAGAAGCTTGAAAGCTGTAAGTCACATTTCGTTCATTTGCTTAGGCCTATGTCTTTTAACCAGCATCAATGCAGACTGTTTGTAAAATGTATTCGTACTCCATCAGTAAGTCCTTAAATATATGTTTATGTGTTCGTATTTATTTACATCTTCACTATGTTTTGTGAATGACTTTGCATCACTGTTTTTGTTAGATGTATATTAATAATCACTATTATTTTGTCAGTTATTTAATACAATGAGGTACTTCTTAATAAGACCCTGTAGGTGTCACTGTTATACTTGTTATCTGGCACTGGGGAGCCGCTGTAGCTGCTATTGTTTGTGTAAGTTGGAGAAGAAATTGATATCATTGTTAGGCAGACCGAGGCGCTGCATTTTGGCAAAGGGACAACGTACATTTCACAGATCAAATAAATGTGATTTAAAGATGAACTTTTAAACCAGTTACTTTTTGATGGTTTGCTGAACTGGTTGCTCAGAATGAGAAGTGAGCCTGGGTCTGCGAGGCTGCGGAGCTGAGGTTAAGGGATGGGACTAGAGGCTTAGCGAAAGGTGGCTGGTTGAATGCCTGCAGCCAGTCCCACGAATGTGGTTTGAGGTTTGTTTAAGATGCAGGGACTTTAGGTGGTTGATGATAATGACCATTATATTAAAATATAAGTTTTATGTAAAACAGTTTTGGACAAAGAGGGTTTTGCTGCGAAATACTTTGACGTTGCAGCAGGGTTAGATTCACTGTGGATGAAAGGACAAAAGTTTCGGACATCTGTCACACGTCAGCGCATGCCCTCCTCCAGACAATAAAGCTGTGGATAGGGGTGGTGTGCAAGGGAAGAGGGTCAGGATCTTCTCCACTTTTCCTGTCCTTTTATTCTATGCTCTATTGAGCTTCTTATGGGATCTTCACATAACACAAATGGCCCTGTGGTTCCTCACCATTTTTACAACTTGAACTATGTAATATAGTACAAATTATAGGGGAAACGGGACAATGTTCTGAGACTGGTAGTTACCTAGTTGAGTTTAAAAGCAGTTGTTTCTTTCCAAAAGAATTTCCTTGAAAGAACAGCTTCATTTAAATCCAAGTAAAAATGTATAATCTTTCATTTATTATAGGAAACTACTCCTCTTATATGTTGAATTGTATTATTGCCTGTGGACACAGCTGATCTGCTGTCTACTGACTAAAATACTCTAGATTAATTAATCAAACTTAATTGTACCATCTGAATATAATTAGTGCCAAATTACATAGTTCTTTCCAGGAAACTCCCATGAAAATTATTTTGGAAATTATCACAAACATATGGACCAGTAAAATAACATTAGCCATCAACATTGGTACCTCAGGATTATCACTGGTTGAATGAAGCAAAGTAAATACAAATAGTGGAACAAAATCCACCTAAAAACAAAATAATGCCTTTGTTGACAGGAAATTTAGGGTAAGGCAAACAGTTTGGTCAGTGTCATGTTGATGTTACAATACTGGGTAAAGGTAGCAATATGTCACTATCATGCTGCAATATGAAATTGGACATCAAGGTTCAAGGATATCCCGATGGCCCAGGTGCAAGTAAAACGCCATGTCGGGCAAGTAAATATAACGACCCACCGGCCCGTTTGGGCATCATCGTATCATAATCATTTGATTTCAATGTGGTGTTGGACAATCAGGAATTGCGTTGGCAATTTTTTTTCCCAACATTTTTTTACACTTTTAAAGGTGCCATAGGTAGGATTGCGAAGATCCAGGACTTAGCCAAAAAATTTGAACATCGACATCTTCTCAGTCCCTCCCCCCTTTCCGCTAATACCCAAAACGGTCTCCTAAGCCCCTCCACAAGGGAGAATTAAAGCATGTGCGTGAGCAGTGATTGACACGCGATTTGACACCCCCCTGGCCCTGAATTGTATAGGGGCCAGTAAAAATTAACTTCGGGCAAGTAGATTTTTTTTTTTACCTGCCCGTCCGGACAAGTGAAAAAAATCTCTGGACATGGTCAGTACATTTGTAAAGATAAATCATTAGTATATTTAAGTGAATCATAAACCTTGAACAATCACAGACAAAAAGACAAAATCAAGATTTTTTTTTTTTGGTGTGATATCTTCATTTCCATGACATAACAGTCTTTAGTGAGGTAGACTATAACAGGTCAAGAATTAGAAACATTGCTCCTTAAACTGGCATGTGAAACGACATGAAATAAATATTTCCATGTACAATGTCTTCAAAATGAGGTAGAAATGGTTACAGAAAATGTACAAGATACAACAAAAGTACAACTGAATTACAAAGATAACACTGAAATGCCATTTTCCATCAGTTGGACAAATTCAACTCCACTTACTTCAATGAATCAGAGTAACATAAAAAAAAACAGCACATTCTGTTGTTTGTTGCAGTGTGTAGGTAACGTAGAACAAATTTGTTGTGTGGCATTGAAGAGCATTCAATTGTTGTAGCTAAGCGCTTAAATACTTTTAAAATCTGGGGGTAAGAATACATTATTATTTGCATAACACCTTTTTATTTATCTATATTTTTTCTCCAGCATATTTTGAAGCTAAATATTTGTGTGATAAGTTTTTTGTTCAGGAAGTTCAATTTTATAAATGTGCTTATATTTCCAAATTTAAATACTTTTTCATCACATTGAATTTCAGACTAAATCTGAGGCTGCATTTCAGTCTAAATCTTACTATTAAAGGGGATCCACTCTCTGGCCATGCTTTTAGGTAAGTGTTCGGCTTTATTTGATTTTGCAGCAAAAAAAATATTAGTATGGCACAACTTATAAAGGGATGGCATAGTGGAGCAACAAAGCTACAACTCGGTGAAAAAAAAAGATTTACAGTTGTAACTGTACATATTTTCTGACAGTGCACATACTTGGTAAATATTTAACTTCTCCCTTCATGGTGTCAATTCATGTTAAAGCTCAAATCAAGCTGATTGACTTGTGACACTGTCAAGCTGTTTTCAAAATACTGATATAGGAAAATTGAGATTGGACACTTTATTAAGACATTTAATAAACATACCTATTATAGAGCATATACTGTAATATGTGTACGTCTTGATATGTTAAAAGTTGCTTATCAGGAGTGCTTTATTTTGACAGTTTGTCCACAAAAACACATTTCCCCACTGCTAACTACACTAACACTTAACATCTCATTCATTTCTCCACCAAAACCTATAAGAGAATTACGTCTATACGTGAAGAAAATATGTTTTATATATCTAAAAACATCATCGATGTACAATATGGCATGTATTGTCCATTTAAAAAAAATATCTGAATTACATTCAACATTTCTGGCCTTGGTACAAAAACCTCAAGTTTAATTTTCCCAGAGCTAAGAAGCTGTGTGTGTGTGTGTGTGTGTGTGTGTGTGTGTGTGTGTGTGTGTGTGTGTGTGTGTGTAGGTGTGGGTGTGTGTGGGTAGGAGTGTGGGTGTGTGTGTGTGTGTGTGTGGGTGTGCACGTTTTCTACTGTTAGTATCAAAGGCCTTGTAAGTTCATTGTTTCCCTGAAGTGTTCAGAGTATGTTTTGCTCTTAATAAAAGCCATGGCTCTGTTTTCATCTTGCTCCATAATGCTCCCTACAAACAGCCTAGACAATAACATACATTCTTATTTTATCATTCTGAGGTAACAATATTCTTCCTGAGTATTCATTAACACGACTATAAATCATCCTTTTGAGAGCCAAAAGTGAAGAGTATGCATATATATATATAAAAAAAAAATACAAGTAAATCCTATAGCACACAAGTGGGTAGATTTTTAAGAATGTCATGTTGAGCAAAAGTTGTTTGAGGCAGTCACTCAGAAGCATTTATCCTCCACTGAGACCTGCATGCCTCTCAGTTTGGGCTGTGCATCCAAACAGAAGTAACAAACAGGCTTATGCGACTTTAAACTGTCTGCTGCAAATGACTTTTAGCAGTATGCAGACCTAAGCTTGGTTGTTTGTTTTTTGGTTGTTTTGTAGATCTGTATCTATTATTTATTGTAATAGTTTGACTATTATAGTGTAAGCTGCACCATTATTCGCAGATTCTTGAGAAAATATACCTGTTAGTTTCAGGATCAGCAAAAATCTGCAAGTAAACAACACGCTTTGAAGATGATCTGCAAATACTCAAATGCTGTCATTGTGTGAATGCTAAATACATTTTTAAATTAACCTTAAATCTTAGATTATTTTCCCAATCTTTCTCAAAACAATTTTAAAGGGCGGCTTCATGTATAATGTAATGTAGTCATTTGGTAAGCAGCTTGTTATGTATAAACTGGACAAAAACAAAAGTTGTTGCAGCAATGAAAAAGGTTGAGAACAAGAAGCAGGACACTGGGATAGAATAAGATAAAGAACATGAAAAGAAGGGGTAAAGTAAACTGAAAAAAGTCAAGAATGAGTAAAGGTTGGGGAAAGCGAGGGATGAGCAGGGAAACATTCATTTCTCGAGGCCACACCGAGCCGGAGAGTAAGCTGTGTAAAGTAGCAGTGATTGTGCTGAAGTAGTATGGCAATCTCACCATTTCAGTTATTGCTCTCCTTACTTTTTGGTCAGTAATGATTTTTATGGTGTGGTAGAACGTATTGCAGTCAAAGGCCTTTTACATACATAATGGCCAAAAATAATTACACCAACTTCTAAAACAGCAACGTTGCAGTGCTGCTGCCGCAGTAGCAGAAAGGAAATAAATAGGATCCTGAGAGAAACAGACACTCATACGTTTAGACTGTCTTAACGCTATCTATGTAGATAATTATTTAACCTCACCCCTAAGACTTACATCAACCTTACAGGGCAAAATGCCCCTTTGAATCTTTGGAAAAACATGAATAATGAAAATGTTAAAGGATTTACAAGAAATACCAGTCTTGTGCCCTCTTGTTGTTCACTACTGAAATTAAACCTTTTTTCCCCTTAATCTGTCTGGATAAAGAACCCTGGTTGGTTTCAAAGAGTGAGAGAATCCTCTCAAATGCCGACCAGTGTTGTCAGCGCCCTGCAGTGGGGTCCTCAGATCCTGTGTGCGATGCAGGTATCTTCATAGACATTCTTTGTTGCTGAGGAAAGTTGTGCTCCCCTGACACACTCTCTCCTGCTTGGCCTGATGGTGGGCTGTAGTCCCCTGCCCCGCCATAAGGGGGTGACATCATGGGCTTTCCAGGTTTGTAGGCCTGTGGGTCTGAGGTCGAGCCGCTCATATCGTAGCCATTGCCGTGACCTTTGCTGTGACTGTTTCCATGGCCGTTGCCATACTTTCTGTAGCGCGATCCGTCCACCTCTCCTCGCTCCTGTCCTTCCTCTGCCATCTCAAAGGCCTTGCGTTTCAGTGGCACTCCTCCCTCGGAGCTCCCTCCAAGGCTGTGAGATGGGTAGCTGTAATTGCCCCCCACCATGGTGGGCCTAGGGGCTAGAGGAGTGGGGGCGCTAATCCCAGGGGGCAGGTAGGAGGCACTGGGGTGGCTGTATCCAGAAGACAGGCTTGTTTGGGGGTAGCACCCTGGAGGGTAGTTGTAGACAGGAGTGCTGGCGCTGTAGCTGGGCACCAGAGTGGGTGCGGCCTGCAAAGAGTGTAGATGGGCAGGGGGAAGTGCTGCGCTGGGCTGAGGGCAGTATCCTGAGGACAGGTAGGTGCTGTTGTAGGCAGGAGGGTATTCCTGAGATGACGGGGCACTGCAGGAGCCAGCGCCACTGTAGCCTGGCTCAGAGGCCAAGTTACTGCTCACTACTGTCACACTTCCTGTGGTTGGGATGCCCACAGATGCAGAGCCCACCTTGGTGCCAGTTAATGCCTCCAGTCCAGGATAACACTCCATGCCCTGACCCAGTGCCCATGGCTCAGATTCAGTTTTCAGGAAAGCTCCAGGCTCTGAGTAGGCCCCTGTAGGAGGGCGTTCATAGGACAGCTCCAAGCCTGAGTACTTCTCAGCGTAGCGTTTGAGCAGAGAAGAAGCAGTAAGGGCTGATATGTCATCACTTGCCCAAGGGTAACCTGCAGGGGCATAGCTACGGCGACCAGCCGTAGCATAGGGGTCGTGTTTGTGGGCAGTCGGCGGTGAGGTAGTAGAGGTGACATCTAGGTGCTGCTCAGGCCACTGAGATAAGGGGGCGGCGTGCTCCGGGGACCAGTGCATCTTCAACAGACCTGACAGAAACAAGAACAAAGCTGAATGAGTCCACAAAGTCGTGAAGGGATGTATCAGATGTATTAAATTAGGAGTGCATATATGAGTGCATATATGATGATATATGCAACATTTTGTCTTGACCAGATATTTGAGGTATTTTGCCTCCTGTGTCTTTCAGAACTCACAAGCATACTAAGAGTCCTGCAGCTTCATGAATATCTGTCCTCTTAATCACATTGGCTAGCTGACCCCTTTCCAGAATATTCAATGCTTAGCCTGTGCTCTTCTACACAGTTTCATCCAGGCAGGGGACAACTGTTCTAATCTTTATGTGAAGCCGTCAACATAGCCCCCAGCCTGGTTTCCACGGCGATAAGCCTCTATCAGCCCACAAGCTGCCCTCTGCCTTTGCCTCTCTCACATTAGGGCCATTGTTGTCTCTCTGTGACTCTCTTAGTCCACAAAGCCACCCCCACTGAGCATGTGATCTAATTCGGCCTGAACCTCAGGGGTCTGTTGGACAGGGGGAATAGGAGGTAGGGGGGTTCAGTGTGTGGAGGGAGGATCAGAGTAGTTTTTCATATTTTTGAAAACTTTTTTATAGTTTTTTCATCATACTACATAGAGAGACTGGACCAGTATATCTATGAACACTGTTACAAGCGCACCGATTGATTGAGCAGTCAAAAAAATCTGATTTTCATGTCCCATGTGTGATTATACATGCACATTGGTCGTGGGCTTGATTGGCTTTTGCGGGCCTTGTCTTTTTGAATGGGCATTAGGCTGACATTCCAGGCATTGCAGAGTATTATTAAACTGTCCTTACCCCGGGCCTTATCCAGAGGGGCTTCCCTACAACAGCACTGGACAGATGAAGTAGTTACTGCCTGAGTTTCACAAACAAGGGGGGACAAATAATTCCTATGTCAGTATAATTTTTTTATGTGTTATCAATTAATTGGCATCAATATCATGATATGTTCTCTTACAATATTAGGGCATAAATGTATCTTTCCTTAGTAACTGTTCTGATTTCTGGCATTTTGCCTTCAATGGATCAGACTGTGCAATTGTTATTAACAAACTGTCATCTTAGTGGTGCATAATAAAAAATACGCCATGACTTTTAAATAAATTGGGTATATTCAATCTTTCTTTTCGAAAATAATCTTTCCATTTCGAGGAATGTTTCTATCTTTAGTTAGACAGATAACATCATGTACATAGATGATTGTCTTGCAACCACGTGCAATGTGTTGTGATTGTTTCGTGAGTTACAGTTTAATTTAAGACTAGGGTTGCATCTAACAGTTATTTTCATTGTTGATTAATCTGCTCGTAATTCTTTTGACTAATTGATACATCGTTTTCTCAAATAGAATTAGAGAAAATAGTGGAAGATGACCAGTGAAACTTCCCATAACAGTCTGAAACCAAAATATATTCAATTTACAATTATATAGTATGTGGAACCAGATAGGGGTGTAACGGTACAGAAAAGTCACGGTTTGGTTTATACCCCGGTTTAGGAGTCACGGTTCGATGTGAGTCCTGTATAGTGGAAAAATAAAAACAAATGCATAAGGATACATTTCTTTTCATTTATTATTATTATTATTATTATTATTATATTATATATTATTTTACAGTCAGGGCAAGTGTCAAAGACAGGCAAAATCCTCTTGCTGGGGACTGAGGCATTTTTGGTATACTATTATTATAATAAAAATAAGGAACATTTCAAACATTTCTGTATTACACTGTACCATCACTGAACAAACACTTTTAAAACTTGTGCATAAGGAGGAGTGTTTCAGTTAGTTCCACCTTGGCTATATTTACACATTCAAAGTACCAAAACATTTACCATCCCAGTGATCGGCACATCTGGCTGATGCCATTGAATGTGCGTTAGCATGTGTTTCCATCACATAACCAACGGTGGAGCAACACTGACACACACTGTCCTCATCTTATACACAACTCTCTCTCCGTTGCCATTATACTTGACCTGGAAACCGCAGCGTGGTCTTCCAGCTCCTGCGTTTCATTTACACTCGCCATAGTGTGACTGACTTGCACTCCACTTGTTGTGCTAACCTTACAATTTGTTGCGAATGGCATATAAATAAAGGTTACCAAGTGGAACTTGCACTTGAGCAATTAGAGCCAAGCGTGACCCCTATAATGCGACGATTTGGAATGAATAAATGTACAGAAAATATTTGGTATTTTTGCTTAAAAAATGAGAATGTTAAAAATAATTGCTGATTAATTGTCTGCCCATCTAGTAATTGACTAATTGTTTCAGCTCTATTCAAGCCCCTTTTCATCTAGATGTTCTACGTTTCGGGCCAAGCCTGTTTTTGGAGATTTTATTAGGAGAAATGCAGAGAATCAGGAAATAATTGCAGCAGTGGTAGGTGTTTACACATACACACTCACACGTCTGGTCTGAAACTGTCTACATGTGGATTATGGCAGGTTGTGTCACATGTCCACCAGGACCACCAGATGGGCCTCAGACGGTCCACATGTTGATCCCTAAATCAAATGATCCTTCAGCCCAATAATCCCACTCATCCAATACAGGGATCGCAGCGCTCTCGACCAGCACAAGCTCCACCCCGGATTGGAGAAATCCCTATGCTCCTGGGTATTCTGACTGGTCATGGTGCTTTTCCCGAGAACAAAAACATTATTGGCACAGAGCAAAAAAAAAAGCGTATATTCCCACCAACACACATTCATACCTGGCTAAACACAGCGCCACAAAAATGCTCAACAGGAAGGACTATGAGAGATACTACTGTACACTGAGGTTAGAATCAAAATGACTGATGACCAAATAAAACACTTAACCCTGACTAGTGGCTGTTGATTCATTGTATTTCATAGTGATCTACAGGTCATGGCTGGATTAGCGAATGGGTCTACTGGGCACTGTCTTTAGGGAGCCCCTAAGTCCCCTAAACACAGTGCCTGCTGTAAAGCGACTGTTATTAAGATTTCTCATTACAGACCCAAAGGGTTCAGTCATTTATGTCAAATCAGAGGCCAAAAAAGTACTTCTGAAAAACCGGAAGCAACAAACTAAATGTTCACAAGTAAAAGGCCATCACAAAATCTTCAGAGGGAGTGTTTATCCCCTCATGTTTCTGTAGATGTTAAGATTACATTTTTCTCTCTATTGATACCAACATACATTTTTCTCTCTATTGATACCAACATCACTTCCTGAAAGTGGAGCTGAGTTTGTTGTTCCTCCTTCCCCATATTGAGGGACTATAAGGATAGAGGGTGTCGTATGTTGAACAGATGGCAGAGGCAAAATTGTGATTTGTGATATATATATATATATATATATATATATATATATATATATATATATATATATATATATATTTTTTTTTTAGTGTTTTCCCTTGCATGGAATGGTAGATGAGAGACTGAAAACAATTATGTGCAGAAAACATCAGACTGATACTCACTGGTCATGCTGATTGCAGGCATGAGCCAATTGTTTGCCGCTTTGCCTTCAACCTATTCCTCTTGCCCTGTCTCCACCCAATGGTCTATGATCTATCAGAGACGTGCAGTCTGGGTAGGCAAGCTAGGCACTGCCTACCCTGCCAAAATTCAAACATGAAAATGTATTTGTATTTGTATTTTTACTGTTTATTCTTGTTATTTATATATGCAATATGTGTGTTATTCCAATTGTTTAGACGATACGATGAGAAATGTAGCAGTTACGCATAATCAAATACAAAATAAATGGTAGAATAAGCAGTGCTTTTACTGTCCATTCATTGCGGACGACAAGTGAAAAACCCATGTTGCGCATGCGCACTTCGATCCTGTATTCTTCAACATGTACGGCAAAAAGCACAACTCTGCTGTGCCTTTGCAAGTAAATGTGTTATGCCAGTAATCATCTCCATTACATATCAAACATGGACCAATTAGTTTTTTTGTGATTGTTGCGGGCAAAAGTACTTGATTATGTGGCACGTTTTCTTAAAAAATGCGGGATTTTTATGCGATGAAATTGCGGGAACTTGCAAAAATTGCGGGAACTTGCAAAAACTGAGGTTTCATCATGGCTTCATCGCGGGGTTTGCAGCTTTTCGATGATGGTCACGTCGCGTAATTACGTCACTTCATAATGTTCCCATGGCAACAGGGGAAAATGGCTGCTCTTGTGTGAAGTAAACGCAACATTTTTCAACTTTCTGCTAAGATATATGTGACTTTTTTGCAACGAAAATGCGGGGATTATGAAATTATGCAAGCCCCACATATTTTGCGCGGAAATCGGCAATTTATGCGGCGAAAGTGCGGCGTATTTGAAAAAATGCAGCCCCCGCATAAATATGCGGACTTTGGCTGATTATGCATTGAATTATGCGATTGCATAATCGTGTTTTTCTGGAGGGACTGACCAGCTACATTGTAAGCGTAATCCCCTGCGAAATTCAAAGTCAAAATGACAGCAGCGGTGTCCGCCGATATCACAGAGTTGAGGAATTTCTCTAAGCTTGATTTTAATTCAGCCTTAGATGGACTACTGCAGCAAAAGGGACAAAAAATTGTCAGATCGTTTCAAACAGACTGGTATAGAAGAAAAGATTGGCTATGTGGCTGTGCTTACAGTCAGCGGCTGTACTGCTATCCCTGCCTGCTTTTTTCAAAGCGTCAGACTGTTTGGATTTCAACGGGATACTGTGATTTGAGCAACCTGCACGCAGCTTTAACCAAGCATGAAAAGTCATCAACTCACATCCAGTGTCAAATTACGCTGAAACCCTTCGGTAAATCTCGGATTGACCTTGCACTTGACGAGCAAAGGAGGCTGAATACCGCAATGAAAAGGTAAAGGAAAACTGAGAGGTATTGAAGGATCTGATAAATGCGACCTGCTTCCTTGCAAAGCAAAAACTTGCTTTTCGTGGCAATGATGAAAGTGCTAGCTCTAGCAATAGGGGCAATTACATCGAGTTGCTGGATGTGCTAGCTGAGAAAGACGAGAGGTTGGCTAGACATCTACGTACATCTACTGTATAAGACGAGTTTTACAACACTGTGATCGACGTCTTCATGAGGAAAGAGGAGCAGATGGATTTTATGTACAAATAATCTACCGATTGGTGAGTCAGAAACTATTTGGAGCTTCGTATTGAATTGATAAGTGTGGTTGAATTAATGCCGACTGCAAGACATTTGCCTTCATATTCAATTGAGCAGTGTGTGTTTTCATTGTTGCTGACTGACAAACATAATTGGCCAGCCGCAATAATTAAGGATAAAGATGGTTGCATTCTGATGCTGGACATTGGCTACTGGTGTGTGCGTGTGTGTGTGTGTGTGTGTGTGCGAGTGTGCGAGTATGCGAGAGAGAGAGAGAGAGAGAGAGGTACACGATATGTCATCCTGATTGGAAATTTCTTGATATCGCCCGTGCGTGCGTGTGTGCCGAGCTTGTGCGTAATGTTTACTGTTTTGACGTATTAGCCTAAACAGTAAATTAGGTCTTCGGTATGGTATTACTAGCTGGTTTGGAAATTTGACATTTAAATCAAAAACTCAGATTTTTAATTTGGTTAAGGCGGCAGGTAAAATTATGGGAACACCTGCACCCCTCAACCCGCAGGAGCTTTTTAATTATGCAACAATCAGGCAGGCTAAGATTATCCTATCTGATAACTCACATGTGTTGTTTTCGGAGTTTGAGCTACTGAACTCAGGAAAGAGGTACAGGGTTCCTTTCTGCAAATATAATAGGTATAAGCACTCATTTGTTCCCCTCGCAGTTAAGCTCATAAATGAGCAGCGATGAACATATGACCATGAATTTTTATTAATATATATTGGTGACTGAAGGTATGTATGGATATGAATGAATGAAGGAATTACTGCATCTTTTTTTTTTTTTTTTTAACAACGGATTGTAAGGATATTTACTAGCAGTTTTTATAATATGGTAACTTGTAATTTGCACAGCTATTTGAGTAGCCTAGATGTTTCATGTTCATTTCTTTCTCTAACTTCTTTTTTAACCCTGTGATGTGTGTCTATGTTGTTACTCTTGCAAGGCAAGTTCTCTCTGTCCAAGGCGAATTTCTCCTTAGGGAGATTAATAAAGAGACTTTTTTTTTTTTTTTTTTTTAGGTAATCTGGCTTTCATAACTCAGTGCCTAGCCTCTTACTGACATCACCGCACGTCACTGCGAGACATGTGAGACCGCAGTCATCTAATGTGTCTGGAATGGTATCCTCGTCAAAATGCAGAGGAGGAATGTGAAAACTGAGGATCACTCTGAGATCAGATGATGGAAGAGTGAACTGGAGGGTCCGGATGGATTAAAGGGTAACTACCGCTTTTTATCAACCGGGACCCTATTTTTCTGTTTTTGTGTCTAAGTGACTGATGGGAATCAGAACAATCTTTGAAATTAGTCCGGTATTAAGCAAGATTGTTGCAGTTGGCAGCGGCGAAACAAATATTCTAAGTGTCTGACAACATTATGGAAAGGATGCCTTCAGAGATAGATCTTTAAACCCTCTTTGAGCCCTTTCTGTTTGACCAGAAACAGCTCTGAAGTTGCTAGCGCTAAACCCACCAGACTCCCTTTAAAAAAAGCAATACTTATAGCATGTATAGAGACAACATATTTTCACATGTAAATCGGTAAACTTTGTTTAATTTAACCAAAACTAGAGTTGTGATGGTTCGAAAAGTGGAAAGAAGACCCAAAACGGCTTTTCATAGTTTTATTTTGTTTCTGTCGACTTTGAATGAAGTGTATTTTACGATGCTAAAATTACTGTTTATTTAGGAGTGTGGTGAGTTTAGCAATATCGCGGATGTTTTTATGTTTAAAAAAAGGACCTTACTCTTTAACAGAAAGGTCAACCTCCTTAAAAATTGTTTCCATAATGTTGTCAGATACTTAAAAGATTAATCTGAGCCTGTCAGTGGCAAAATGAGCACTTTTGTGAAGGTAAATTCAAGCTGGACAACTTACGTTGTAGCATGGTTTGCCGCAGCGATCTTGCTTAATACTGGACTAATTTCAAAGATTGTTGTTCCCATCAGTCACTTAGACACAAAAACATAGAAAAATAGGGTTTAAAAAAGGTTGAAAAAAAACTGTAGTTACCCGGAACAGACTGAGTAAACCAGAATAATGAAGGATTGAGCACACAAGGCTTATGGGAGTGTCACTGCTCTGTGACAATCTGACAGTTGTGTACAAGAATTAAAGAAGCATCACTACTGGTGAGCTTACTCCTTATGTTGGCTTTAAGCCTGTAACTTTGATGAGGGCTTAATTCCAAGGCGATGTAACACAACCAATGCAGAGCAGGTTCCTGCAGACGTGGCTGAACAACTTCACCCTTACTCATCAGCTCCCTCTCTTAGGTCAAATATGCTAAATTTGCTGTCTGCCCCACGCACCCACCTTAAGACCCGTGGTGGTTGAGCTTTTTGGCTGTAGCACCTACATTTGCTTGCATTTGATGTATTTTTGGTAATTTCATTATGTACTGTATTCTTAGTTTTACACTTCATAAACACATGGCTCGGGTGGTCACTTCACCTTCTATGATTTATTTCTTGTATGTTGTTTTATGCCCTTTGTAAAGCACTTTGTGACTTATGTCTGCGAAAAGAGCTATACAAATACATTTTACGTACTTGCTTACTTGATCATTATTGTGTGCAATAACACAAAATTATGATAACTTTATATAGTATATAAATATATGACTACAAAATAGTGACTTGTGCATTAATGCTGGTAATGATTCTAGTGTCAAATTTCCACCAATTTCTATTTTACGGACAAAACTGTTAATTTTTACATATAGGCAGATGAAACTCTAGATACAAGTACATACAGTAAATCTACTTAATAAAGGGTATACCACCATAATAAAACACTAATTAGTAAAATTACTGAGATGTCTCAAAATGCGGAAAACTACTAGTTACTGTAACTGCTCTCTTTATCAGCTGACCAATATTATACATTTAGTTATGTCCACATTATATTCCCTGTAGCAGAAGTTCTTTCAAAATGTCACTCTTTCCACACAGAAAGATAGTCTTAAGCTGCAGACACACCGACCAGACGGCCGACCCTCGGCAGAAAAGGCAGTTGGACTGATCAGTGTCCCGAGTTGGTCAAAAAAGTGCCTCGGAACACACCAAAATGACGAGACCTAATACGTCTCCATAACAGCAGGCGGCGCTAATCTGTATTGTCTTCCAAAAATGAAAACTGCCAGCTGATTGGACGAACGCGTCATGTGGGTCTGGTTTCTCCGGAAATTCAAAGACAGACTGTCATGGCGGCTTGTTCAAAATACGATCTCATATTGTACTAAAATAGTTCACCGAAACGTGTTTCTGAAAACATTTAAGTGAGAAATAGGCCGTGCAGTTGCTGAATCTGTCTTCATTTCAGATCGACAAAGGTCAGTTTAAAAGATTTTCGTCAGATTTTGAGAGACTCTAGTCACGCTCATTCCGCTCCCCGTTTCCGGGTTAGCTCTCTACCAATCAGATTGGTCATTTGAGTTTGACTGCCGGCAGTGCCTGCCCCGCCGATTATACGTCAAATCGGCCAAAATGAAGGATGACGGCCCCTCGGATGGACGACGACACGGAACACACGGAACAGACTCGAGTCACTGACCTCGCCAGACTGCAACTCCGCCGATTATCGGCTTGGTGTGTCAGCGCCTTTAGTCTTAATAGTGACATTTTACCAAGATTATGTCTTAATAAGATGGAATTGAAGATAATGCTTACATGTTTGCTTATTTTCCAGGAAATTCCTGCGACAGATAAAAACCTCTTACTGTTCACGAGTGCTGTAACATCAGACATCTGTGTTAAAGTGAGGATATTAAGGAACAGGGTTTGGGTATTAAGAGGGATGAGTGAGGGAGCCCCTAACCCTAATCTAGCACCTCATGTTGGCTCGGGGCTTGGAAACTCCCCTTCATTCCTGGCCATGCTTGGCTTACCAAGAGACAAAGATGAGTACTAAGCTGGCTTGGTACTATGACAGCTTTCCTTAATCATTGTGATTATCATACTGTCAAAAAGCACCAGTGTTTCCTCTTTGTCTTTGTTTGGCTACTGGACATATCAGATGAAGGGGAAGCTCACAGGGATGAGAAAAACATAGAAACAGGAACATAAAAGACGAGTTGGTTTGTATTAAAAGAAATATGTATGCCACACTGTCAGTACACGGTTTCGAACGTGCGCCTATGTTACTCCAAGTTATTTGTAATTCTGTGGAGGCTCTAACTGTAAAATTGTGTCACTTCTAATGTTTAGTGATCTTGCACCATGAATTTAAAGACACACTTTAGTCAAATGCCACTGTCACATAGTGCAACACACAATATACAGTTGACATGTTAGCTCATGTCTCCAAAAAGCACGGTGTACCCCACCTTTTCTTGCCAGAGCCCTTTGCGGGTGGGATTTTCTTTCTCATTGAAATGAATGAGAATGCCTAATCGTTTGTATCTTTGCAGATAACTTAGACACCTGACATTTAGCTTAGTTGAGGTGACACTTTGATGGAGATGTATAAACCAAACTCAAGTCCCTGTTCAATACCCAAAAGTTACTAACTAAAAGACGGAACTTTTTGTCCACAGCAATAGCTCTGAATGATAATCTGAGCAGCCACATCCCTTGTCTGCCAGCTGCCTGTGACAGCTTCAATACTGGACGTTATGTAATGAGTGAAGCTTGAATAACATAGTGAACTGTCACAGTAATAACTTTTGCTATAATGCATTTATTCTAAATCAAAATGTAGTTGTGTTTACGTACTCTCGCATTCACTTCTTCACATAGACCACTAACAGTTGTGGTGAAGAGAATGTTTACCCTTCAAAATGGCTTTGCTAGATGAAAAATAACCAATTTGTGTAGCATTGTTGAGAAGAGCGAGATAACATCAGAAGAGGAGATGGCCTGTTAGAGCGCGGGATGCGTTGAGGCAAGAGGGGATCAAACAAAACGAGGTTAGGGAAATACTAACATCCCAAGCAGACCAATCCTGCAGACACTACATGTAGTTATATACACCTGGTTGGAGGCATATGTAAGCTGCAGCAAAATTTCTCTGTGAATCAAAAGAAACATCACAGTCACCTATCTCTTCTCCTCATCAAGACCTATACATCGAGGCTACATGGCCCAAGGGTTTACCAAACAGCAAAATATGGTGTGTGTGTGTGTGTGTGTGTGTGTGTGTGTGTGTGTGTGTGTGTGTGTATGTGTGTGTGTGTGTAAATCAGGGAGTAGGGTGCTTGTAAACAGGAGCCTGATCCATCCAATAAAGAGATACGCTCTTTCAACTCTCTATCGAGGTGTCAACAACCTCCACTGAAATCAGTTTTAGTGCGCTAACCATTACTTCTTAATGAGATAGGTCAATTACAACAAAACAAATTCATCAAATGATTTTCTCTTTCAATTATGCAAGTCATGGGTTTTCATGTTTTTTTTTTTCTATGTGTCAGTGGAGGCTAGCCTGACTTGTGGTCCACTGCATGGTCACGATGAGTAATTAGGGCTTAATTAGATGAAAGTATGTGTGGGGGAGGTGTTGACTGGAATGGGGATTTGGGGGTTGCGAGGCATTAGAGGAGGTTTTGCTGGCCGGCTGGTTGTCTAGATGAGGAGTGCTTTTACTCCACTTACAATAAACAAAGACTTACATTTCCTGAGGTTGGACAGACACCTAGAAATACACACACCAAGCTGCACACACAGACTCAAGCAAACTTCTATAGTGTGCTTTGGTTTCTGTGTTTAGCTTCAGCTGGCCAACAGGCAGAGGAGCTCTTGGTCATCTATGGGATGAGTCAGGCTGCTGGAATGTCAGGAATCTAACCTAAGATCTATTTACAAAGCACATATCCTTTGTATTCGCTTAACACACACTGTCCACTCTAAGGCTAAAGGAAGGGAGGGAAAGAACATGCACGTACAGTGCTGATGAATGACCCTATCAGCTGTTTGCACATTATTGGGCGATTTGTATTAGTTAGAGTTAATTTACACCACTGCTTGTAAGATCAATATAGAACACATCAGAAGAGAAATGGGATATTAATATACATGGAGAATGCCAGGATACTTGTGGCAATGGACAATGGACTTCACACACTGCACACACATGACACAGCTATCTCTGTCTGCCTTCCTTACAAAGTAAATTAGGGTTAGATTGTTATGTAAGCAATGACCATAGTCTAAAACGCTAAAGCCAGTGTGAAGGACGATCTGCTGAGGGGAAAACCCTCCCTCTCCCTCCTCTTTCCCCCTCCCCCTTTTCTCCAGGCCCACACAGTCCACCAGGCCACACTGCTGTCAGCCAATCAACTACTATACCATATCTGATTCAAGTTTTACACATCTCTAACCTACAAGTCATTTCTAACTACAAATCACATGACAGTTTAAGTCAGAATATGGCTTTTCCTGGTCAAACAGACACATTCAATCACACAGATTTATCTTGAAGCACGACTGAGAAACTGGTTTAGTTGAATTCATTTTTATCCTCCTTTTCTGCTCATTTTATTTTTCAATCAGATTTTTCCCAACAAGACTCTCTTTCTGGAGCCTCCCTCCTTCTCTCTATGCTGAAGCAAAGACAGGGCTGTGTGTCCGAGCCTGTGTGGTCAGTCTCCCCCTCCCCCACTCTTTTAGCTCACACACATGTGGCAGAAGCTGGCCTGGCCCCTCTTTGCTTATTGTGTCCACTCATATATCAGGCTGCAGCTGACCAGTCCCTCCTCACATCCCCTCCATCTGCCCTTCACTTAGCTCTTTCTCTGTCATTTTACTGCCATCAGCATGGGTCTTTACTATAACACATAATGAGGATCTAAGGTGTGCTACAATTTACTTAACAAGCCTTCATGATTACTATGGAGGACTAATGTTAGAGGGCTAAAAAGGGCTAAAACTTCTAATAATCATTATGGTCAGAGCCCTTAATGAGGTGTGGGTGATTGTGATTGTATGTTTACGTGTGTGTGTGTGTGTGTGTGTGTGTGTGTGTGTGTGTGTGTGTGTGTGTGTGTGTGTGTGTGTGTGTGTGTGTGTGTGTGTGTGTGTGTGTTTGTGTGTATGTGTGTGTGTGTGTGTGTGTGTGTGTGTGTGTGTGTGTGTGTGTGTGTGTGGAGGCGAAGGGTGATGTTTATTTGTCCCTCTATACGGGACTAATGAGAAGCTGGTGACACTAGGTTACTAACGACCTGGCTTTCATTCACATAATCACTTCACCCTGGTAACTGGCAGCTAAAAAGGGCTAAAACTTCTAATAATCATTATGGTCAGAGCCCGTAATGAGGTGTGGGTGATTGTGATTGTATGTTCACTTGTTTGTTTGTGTGTGTGTGTGTGTGTGTGTGTGTGTGTGTGTGTGTGTGTGTGTGTGTGTGTGTGTGTGTGTGCAGATGGACAAAAAATGTGTAAGTCTGTGATATTTGATTAAAGTAGTTGTGGTTGTAAAAAATAAATGCCATCATAGGATTGTGTGTAGTTGAAGTTTCTGTGGGAAGAAATCTAACGAGACGCTGTGAGTCTTTTTTAGGGAGGAATGTGACAGACGTATGTTACTAAAACTTCTGTCTGCTCATAAAACTCCCTCCGTCTCCCTAGAAGTTTTCCGTTGTTTATCAATGTGAATCTGTGTAGCTCTTTAGAATATTATAACCTAGAAGTAAATCCCTGTTGCATTATTCCAATCAGGTTAGCCTTGTAATCCTTTTAAGCTTGGCCTAATCAATAGCCCATTCAATCAATATAAGCATATTCATCAGCCTGGATAGCAACCTCTCATGATTAGCACATATACAAGTGAGGCCTGTACTGTGATGCGTCACAGAGATTTATGCGATTTAATCAGCTTTTACGTACTAATGTTGCACATATAGAAACAGATCCGTCCAATCTAGTAACACTGGAAACAAAATGTTGCTAAGTCGGTTTTTATGCATGTTTCAGCACAAAACACCATCATCATAGTTTGATATACAGGCTTATACATTGAAACATAAATGTAAATTGAATTAAATAAAGATACAGTAAGGGTGTTTCCAGAATCTCACAATGTGATGGTGCTATCATTGTTTAAAAATAAGTATAACTAACGTTTTATGTATCTTCCATTCTAAAAGAAACTGCTCCGCTGCACTCCTTTGCCATGTTCATGCTGCTCCTTAGAAGAGACAGACAGTGGCGCTTAAGCCGCTGTCTGTCTAAACAAGTTGTTACTATACTATATTCACATGGAGTGGCTGAAAAAACAGCGACTGAACACTTTCTGTGAAATTCCTCAATGCAAGCCTGGAGACTCAGCTGTTAAAGCCATTAGCATATCTTCCTTCTCAAAATGACTTCTCAGAGACCCCCCCCCAGCCCCTCACTTCCCTCTACTGAGCCACAGGAGATGAGTCCTGGACAAAAGAGGAGCCAAAAGGAGACGTACAGAAAAACAGATTCAAATTAATACTAGGTCACATTGTTCATGTACAATATGCGAACAGACCATCATTAGACATGACCGTACAACATTAATCACACACATTTAAAAAATAAATAAAAGTAGTGCAGACTTACTGTATGGGGTGACAGGACTGAGCATTCTGCAGCCCTGGCCCCAGGTAAAGAGGAGAGGACCGGGTCCACTTGGTGTTAGTGAGGGCCCTGATGCATGCTGCGGGGCCTCCCCGGGCTACTGCTTCTCTTGCTGCTGGTGGTTGTGTGGCTGTTGGCTCGGCTAGTGACTGGCCTGCTGGACCCCTCCATGGTTCATTTCACAGTTCAACACCGCTCCGACACACTGCCACCTGAATAGCAAACACATGCCGGTGTCAGAGCCAGAAGACACAGTGAATAAGATGAGGATGTTTATTTTGATTGCAGCCACTAACATTGTAGGGATATGTTGTATATGTATAAAGTACAAATAATAAAAAAATAATAATTTGCTTGCATGTGTCATATGTTGAATTCAGTATTCCTATTATAAAGACTATCGTGAAAATGACTTTTGGGAAATACTTGCAGAAAGCAACTGATATTGACTCATAATGAGTTTCTCATGCGTTTACTTTTGCTTTCCTCAGTTTTTCTGTTTATGTGCATGCATGTGTATGAGCGACCGATCAAGACAGAGTTTGAATGCTTAATGCCCTGACAGAGAGGGGGCTTTTACTATCAGACCACAGCACCGCATGGCCAAGCAGAGACAAGTTTCTAATTCTTTGAAGCCACCCACGTTTCAACACAAACACTGCAATCTACAACAGCAAAAGTAACTGTGTACTCTCTGCAGAGCAAGGAAGCTATCATGTCTTCCATTGAATACATGAGGGAGAAAACTGAAGAATGAGTGTAGAATAGGGGAGTGCTGTGTGACATGTAACCTGGTTTGACCCATAGAGGACAAACTATTGAAAATGTCATACAAATGAAAAGGATTAAATTAAATGAAGAGGATTAAACTGTAACAGTACAATGGAGTAAGCAGCACATAAAAGAGGACATCTCACATGAAAATGACAGGAATGTGCAAGAAGCAGCAGAAACATTGTCATTACTGCTGAAAGGAGATAAAAGCTAAATCTTTTTCAACAAGTGAGTATATGGTTACTGACCTGATCATGCCTGGATTTGCTCGATGAGTGGTTCAGTTAGGAAAGTAATCCACTATTCCACAAAGTACAACAGAGGAGCCAACGCAAATGTTTATGTGTGAGTGTGTGTGTGTGTTTGTGTGTGTGAGAGGCTTGTGCTCTCTTCTGGGACCCTATCCTCTCCTACACTCCTTGCTCGCCTTCCAGCTTCCCTCTCCCTCCCCCCTCTCGCCCAGTGACAAGAGAGCAGCACATACATCCCCTCCCCCAACCACGCCACCCCTCCCCCTCCTCCTTCTCCCTCTCTTTTGTTAAAACTATTTCAGCAGGAAGAGAGAGAGAGAAGGGAAAAAAGTGACCAATCATGCAGTGTCAGAAAAGACAGAGAAAGAAAAGACTGTTTCCCCCTGTTGCTGTGTGTATATATATATATGTGTGTGTGTGTGTGTGTGTGCGTGCGTGCGTGTGTGTGTGTGTGTGTGTGTGCGTGCGTGCGTGTGTGCGCGTGTGTGTGTGTGCATGAATTTCTGCGTGTGTGCAAGTGTGAATGCATGTTTTTTATTTATTTATTGTAGACCTTCAGTGTGATGAATGAGCATGTGGGACACATGCTACTGAAAAATTGTGAATTTTCTTCTTCACTGATCACATGAGAAGTTCAGTTATTGTCAATGACTTTTATTGATCTGATACATTGATCTTAGTGGTGTTGGGAGGGTGGAGTTGAAACAACCATGTCAATATTACCTAATTCTTATGTCCTGTGGTACCCCATCCCCCCTTACACACGTACACACACACACACACACACACACACACACACACATATACACACACACACACACACACACACACACACACACACATATACACACAGCCTGCACACATGCATGGGCAGCAGTAAATGACCTCCACATTGGCCTCAAATCTTTGACTAAGAAGTGGGTACATTTCTTTACCTGTAATGGTTTTTAAAAATGTTTAAAATTGTTTTCTTTCCAGGGGCTCATTTAACTCTTTCCCTTAAAACCCTGTTTTGCTCCCCAGTCCCTCATACATAGAAACACAGCTGTGGCTCTGCATTTAGAGTTATGGAGGAGGCGGGATAAGCTGGTCCACTCCTCATGTTACTCTGCTGTAAACATTCAAGGCCCTGCAGGACACACTCCTTCTGCTTTGGGCCCTGTACCAAAGACACACACACACACACACACACACACACACACACACACACACACACACACACACACACACACACACACACACACACACACACACACACACACACACACAGGCACATGTTTGACATGTGTGAGCCATGTTTCAGAAGGTGGTCATTCACAGCTCAAACTGTAACTTTCCTATGCAATTTCATTTTATTGGACCATAATCACATGACTATGATTACAAAGCAGTTTTAACGAAAAAGAGGACTTTGATCACCACCAACATCATTACACCAACCTTACAATAGTTGTCCTTATTTATGGAGACAAAGTGGCCATAAGTGGACTATCATCTGAGAGAACCATGAGTTAGATTTTTGCCAATAATAGCAGTAGAGCTGGAGGCTTGTTACAAGACCTTTCATCAGGTGAGGAGTAATGGCTAGTGCAGTGCTCAGCTCTTTCTCCCTTACCTGCTTTGCTGACCGACTGTGAAAAAAAAGCCACGCTGTTATTTTGCAGGCTAGGAAACAATACATCTAAACAATCCCAAATGTGCTGCGGGGGATTTTCTTTTCATCATAGATAAGGTAGGCTGTTTGATACATTCTCACTGCCGAGTCGAAGCCCCCAGATGTGGTCTCTTGTTACGTCAGGAACACCTCCCAATGTAGCCATGCGGCCCTAAGCAGGTCACTGAGACAAGCAGCGGGACAAAGGGCAGAGTGGGTGCTAATGACAGGCGAACAAAAAGGTGTGGCTATCAGCCGGTTGGAGAGCAAGTTTACTGGCAGAGAAAGAGGAAAGAAATTTCCCTTTACAACTCAACTACTTGAAC